>NW_019392968.1:0-119269 GCF_000648675.2 Cimex lectularius | reverse complement strand
ATTTCCAAGTAGCGGAATGCTACAGAGGTAAACAAACAATATCATTTGGAAGAGGATTAATAAGTGTTGACATTCATACAAATGAGTAATCCTGTAAACGTAAACAGAATATTTTATATAGATTTTTTTTAATGAAAACTTAAAATCCTGCATTATTTTCCGGACAACCCAATATAAGGGGGCTAGGTAAGTTTATCCGATTCATAAATGAAGTTTTATGATTGATACGAACAACTAAAATGTTCCCCTTTCGTTAATCGGCTTCGTATTCAACTTTGTTATCCATAGAATTGGTGACATCAGTCGTATTGGTTTACTGGTGTTCAATTCATTGGCGTATACCGGTTCAATCTAAAGTTACTAATCATGCAAAGCACTGAGAGGAGGAGAGCCAACTCGGAAAATAACTGGAATGTGATGATTGTTGTTTGTAATGAGAGATACCGTTGTAATTCAATCCGAGAGAAACAAGACATTTTTGGCAATAATTCAAACGGTCGAGTTAATTACTTACACGTTTAGTATAGCATAAAATATTTCAAAATCAACAGCAATCCGTTCAAAGCATAGTGTTAAATAGTAATTCGTCATTTATACATTTTAAAAGATCTAATTACACATAATAGGGGAATTCACGATGTTTGTAAGGTGGCACGCTTCAATTCGTGCCCGACATATCTACCTGGTATCCTCACGTCTAACAGCCTACAACTTTATAGGATAGGGGATTTATCTATTATGAATGAGAGTATAACGACAGGTGAGAAATTAACAAAAGAAATGTATTAGTCTGATATAATTGATGTGTATTTAAGAATAAAAATACGCGCAAACAAAAAACAGCTGTTAAATTCAAGGCTGCCATGTTGGTTACCTACGCTCGAACAGATAGCAATGTGACTACATTTTCGACCTTAAGGTGGCCATTCACGATCTCTCCAAGCAGTCCAAACGGAGAGACACCGTTCCAAAAACCACGTCAATGGCAAAACTGAGCTGGCGTGCCCGGCTGTCCCGAATATTCGACCGGTCCAAACTCCATCGCACCCCTCCAAATATCTACGGCGCGGCGCCGGCATGGCGCGTTCGTGAATGGGAAAACCTGGCATGTTGGGTAGGGATTTTGGCGCGCTGGTCTGGTCGTGAATGGGAAAACCCTCATTTTTTTTTGCGCAGTCTCCGTCTTTCTGTCACTGAGCAAACATCTCCGTCGTACATTCTCAAAAAGTCAAAAACGTTTATTCTTTATTGGTAATGACATCCAATCGAGATTTTATTGTATGAAAGTTTACCATGTTTATGAAAGTGGTGGACAATGATTATATTACCACGATAGAAATAAAAGAAATTCGATCCTCAACCAGTTGGTCGACGTTTTCAAAACAAAGGATACAAATGCAATGAGAGATGCGGTATTGATAACCCCTAACAATGATCAGAAATCGTAGTAGAGAACTTAAGTTCTTTGTAGTTCATCCCTGTAGCGAGAAATCGTAATGTGGTTGCCAACCTTTCATGTAGTGATGATTTCTCTCATGACTGTCTTTTGTTTTCTAATCAAGGGGGTAACAAGCTGGAGTAAATATAAATAAGACGTTAATCTTTTTTTTGTAAGGTTTTGGTTGAAATGAAAAAATAGTGTCACGAGGGGATTCGAATCCACGACATTCGGCTAAATACGCCGCTGCGCTAACCACTTGAGCTATCCTGACTTCGATAGTTCGATCCACTCGGGCACCAACTCCCCATCTCAACCTACAACCTTTCGAATTTTCTCTCTTTTTGCCATTTTTTGGTGTCGGAGAGGATCGAAGTCACGATAGCTCAAGTGGTAGAGCAGCGGCGTATTTAGCCGAAGGCCATGGATTCAGATCCCGCTCGTGGCACTAGCTTTTTCATTTCAACCAAAACCTTACAAAAAAGATTAAATAATTGAAAGAAGTAATTTGGTCAATAGAACACTAAATATAATGAATAAATAAGACGTTTCATCCATCCTTAAATAGTTCCTCCAATGAGCGAATTCAAGGGAAAGATCTTTCATCAAATTGATGTGGGTATTTTTTGCTGTTAATATGTAAATAAAGAGAAGAGTACAAGAGATCGTCGTCCATTTTGAGAAGGTAATTCACTGGTTGAGGTTCGGAGCGACTGGCTGTGGAGCGGTCGTGAATGCCCCTCAAATTTCAGGCACTCCAAATGGAGCTGTACGGCTTGGATTAGGTGGCCCTTCGCGATCGCTCCTAGCAGTCCAAACGGAGCGACGCCGTTCCAAAAACCATGTCAATGCAAAACTGAACTGGCGTGCCCAGCTGTGCCGAATATTCGACCGGTTTACGATGTTTATGAAAGTGGTGGACAATGATTATATTACCACGATAGAAATAAAAGAAATTCGATCCTCAACCAGTTGGTCGACGTTTTCAAAACAAAGGATACAAATGCAATGAGAGATGCGGTATTGATAACCCCTATCTATATCAGTATATAACTAACTATAACTATATCAGTCGATTTCTGTCTTCATCTAGGAACATAAAAAAATCAGCCATAATAAAAGTTATGAAATATATAAAAATTTACAAAAACGAATAGAAAACGCTTCGAGTAAAATAGGCAAACATGATTTAAAAAAACAAAAAAACAGTTCGAATACTTGTATGTAGTTTCAGTAATTTTGTATAATATTATTTCCTTTGTTGTGCATATATTTGAATGTTATTATTTATAATTAGATTTGTGTATTCATCTAGGAAAAATAATAAGCAGTGTTGTAATGTGATTAAAGTTACAAAATAAAATGGCGTATCTACTAAAATGGATCAAATAACTTTTTTTTATTTAAAAAAAAAATCGAATTGGTTTTAAACGTCGTTTACCACTTTTTTCTATTGCTGTGCATGTCTTTCGAGCTTATTTAAAAAGAGTTGGGTTTGTATTTTTTCTAGGAGCCGAAAATAATGATCAGTGCCCTAATAAATGTGAATAAATATTTAAAACATTGCAATTAACCAATAGACGTAAAGTAAAATAGGTTGTTCGGGCTGGTCTTAATTAAAATAAAACTCAAATAAAATAAAACAAAATAAACGGAGGCTTGACGAGTAAAATAAAATAAAATAAAATGAAACGGAGGCTTGACGAGTAAAACAAAATAAAAATAAAATAAAATAAAATAAAGAAAATTTACCTTGGAGTGGACTGTATGAAATATACCTTCTGGTGCGTCGTCGGAATCACCTTCGGCGTCACCGAGCTCGGATTCAGCGTCGGTGAAACCTGTTGAAACTACCAGAAAGTGCGGAGGCGTAGCGAAGAAAAAGTAAAACATAAAATGAGAATACTCCTGCTGTATACGAGGGTAAAGAAAGAAAAGAGGGTTAACTTTGAAGGGAATCAAAACTGAGGTTAAACGAATTGGCGAGGTCCGACCAAGCGTGTTCGGCGGTTTGTAACGTACTACTACGCGTGACGTCGACAGGGCCGACTCGACGCACCTTTATCCCCTTCGGGTTGATGACGAGGTGCGACACAACAAAGTTGAATAATGAAAATTTAAATACTGTTTTTTTTAAGAAAGAAGAAAATAAAATGTGCCCGGTGCGAACATAGATCAAATGACTTACTTTTTTTAATAAAAAAAAATTCGGGTTCGTTTTAAACACCCTTTTATGCAAGATTTTTCATTGCAAGAAAAAATAATAAATTTTGGG
This sequence comes from Cimex lectularius, assembly GCF_000648675.2. NCBI lineage: Eukaryota > Metazoa > Arthropoda > Insecta > Hemiptera > Cimicidae > Cimex > Cimex lectularius. The sequence goes on along the minus strand of NW_019392968.1, from coordinate 115,556 downwards.
CTTTATTTGTTGGGGACATTTCTTTTAATATGTTGTGCCACTTAACACTTAACTCATCTACATTTTATGTTAATTTTCGGAAAACAGAACATTTGTTCTTTGGGCTATGTCAAAAAAGGTTTATATTTTATGTAGGTACTTATAAGTAGAAAAAATACGGATGAAACCTTATAATATTGCTTAGCATTTTTATTTTATGAAGTCTTAAATTAAATTTTTTTCTCCCAAAAAACGAGTGTATCCCGTAGCCTTTGTTCCTCTCGTCGAAGAGGATTTGTTTTTTCGGTTTTGATCTATGATCTTATTGTATAGTGATTTAAACGAAAGAGTTTTTTCATAGTTCAAAATCTATGTGAAAAAATGGGAAGCTTTTGGAAGGTAAAAATTTTGGGGAATTTTTTTTCTTATTTTCCGAACATATGTATTCAGGGGATTTTAATGGTGCAGAAATGAATAACAACTTTGTTTCTTGCTAAAAAATATTTTAACCTAATTTCCTTTGTCTGTCACTATGTCAAAATTTTATTTCGAAGTGTGCCTGTGGATAAATTTTTCATCCGATATTACATAAATATAAAATACATAATTTATAATTGAACGACTTAACAAATAGTTTAAAATATTTTTTTAACAAAAAAAATTGTTATTAATTTTTCGCACCCCAAAAATATGAAATGTTACATACATAATATTTCTACTTTAGCCTATACTATATTGCTTTTAGAAACCCTACAGCTTTCATTCCTTTAAATCTCTATTTTAAATTAATCTTTAGTATTCAATTGTAAATTTTTGGCCATTAATACGAATGAAATCTCCTTCTGTTCTCTGAAATTCATTTGACCTAGGATACAAATCTTGCTGGTTTGTTGTGGTTTGTTCTACCATGCTCTCCAAAAAATAATACATATACTGATTCTACCAACTTTTTAGAAGCATATTAATTGAAAACGTTTTTCTGAAATTTTCCAATTTGTAGAAGGTTTCATGAGACCGCAGTAGCATTTCTTCAAAGTAAGTTTCTAATACTCAAACATTATAAATATTGAGCCTGCAAAACAGCTATCATTTTTTTTAAATGTTCGTGACAAATATGTTTTTCCCGAAATTTTTTTTTTTTCGATCGAGTGGGTTATAAAATCCATTTTTTGCGGCATTCTATTTTGTTTAAAGTATAATTTCACCCATTTTGTTCATTTTATAGAGAACCACCCTGTATCTAAGAAATAAATTTGTAATTTTGAGGTGTAGTTGTATTATTGTTAGTCCGTCAGACTAACGTTTCTAACAATAAACCCATAAATATTTTTAAGAACAAAAACGAAATTTATGGAATGAAATATCAACCCCCTATAAAATATATAGTAATGTCGAATCCCCCATCCGCTCAACACCGGTATGGCCACATTTCCGTAGGGATGTTTATTAGGATTCCATTAAAATTGTAGGTTGTGGGGTGCGGTCGGTTCAATCGATACAACACCTTTAATCATGGTAAAGAGGGATTTCTGATGATTTATCACTGGCTTAAAATTAGGAGAAATTTTCACCTATTCGGAACGAAGTATTTAGAATTCAAGTTTAATAAAGCCGAAGAATCAGTCCGAATACTTGAAACCACTGGGAGTTAGAATACTTTTCAAACCGGGGGTTAATGTTTCTCACTATTACTAGGTTTAGAGTAAATTTTGTAAGTTTTTTAATTGTTTCGTCACAGATATAAACTGATGAAGATTGTTGAGAATATTAACAATTTTGATATATGACGCAGTTTCCTCGTTTTCTCATTACTATTTATCCATGAGTACCCTAACGCTTTCTTTTTCTGATTATTTCTTAAAAGTTAAAATTTAACATATATCGTGCAATTCTGAATTTACGTTATGTTATTGTAGTAAAACGTCAATTTTTTTTATTATGAAAACCTTCCCCTTGACTGTCAAGATTCTTATCAAAGAGTTGAGAAGGTGTTATTCAAAGAAATATAAATAAATGGTGAAAGACTTATGATAAAAAAGAACATTCTGTTGTGGGAGAAAGCATTATTATAATGCCGTGTTTAGGGGATTTAAATGTTGAGGTACTATGTATGTGCAGAATGCGTGCGAGATTGCCCGATATATTATACTGGGTCACTAAAGGAACAATTTAAGATATAAATTTTCTCTTATATTAAAAAAAATCCTGAATTGCCACTGAGAAATGTATATAAATTGTCTGAAATATGTACATATATTTATTTATTAATATTTCCCTGAACCTATAATCTGTTGATTTCACCTTATAGTCGTATAGTTAAATTAAGTTTTCTCTTGTGCAGGGATTAATCGTCAGAGCCGGAAAAACTTTTTTTTTTAAGGCATTCAATCTCATAGCATCATATTTCCCCTTGATCATGACGGATCCTCACAACAACTACTTATTCATTATTTCTGCCTTCGAAAGTATGTTTGCGATTTTTTTTCTTCTTTCATTCCTTCTCCATCTCACACTCTCTATTCCTCCATACGTGTGCACACGCACGCGCGCGCGCACATATACCCATACATCTATATGCATATCTAATGTACATCTTCTATTTATATTTTCTGTATCAAACGCGTTGATCTCAGAAAGTCAAAGAGTCTATTTATCACAGGGGGGGTCATCACCAAGAATCTCCGCTAATTGGCTTGGAAGATTATGAGATATTCTTTGTTGCTCAAAATTAAGGCAATTGGTCAAGAGGTGTTTTACTGTAACCAATTCCCTGCCGCAATCGCATCCGGCGCCGGTTCTTTGCACATAAGGTACCCGTGGGTAAGTCAACTATGCCCGATTCTAAGTTTCGTCAACACAGTCTCTTCGAGCCGCGAGTCGCGCACTGAGGAGCCGCAAGGGCCAACATTTGGTTTAATATCCCTTAGCTTGTTGCCCCTCACTGCTCTCCATTCCTCCTGCCACTTCTGCCATATCTTTTCTTTCAAGTGGGAGATAAAATCTGTGTGAGGAGTGTACTTAAGTGGGGTCCCATCACGGTGGCCCGTTTTGCAGCAATAGCCGCCTGTTCGTTGCCCATTATACCACAGTGTCCTGGGATCCACACGAAAATTACTTGTATGCCAGAGAGTCTCAATCGTTCCAGAGAAAGCAATATCTCCTGGACCAGCGGTTGCATAGTGAATCGGTTTTCCATTGCTGTAAGGGCCGATAGTGAGTCTGTGCAGACTAACAACGAGTTGCCTATGGGCGATACCATGTTAAGGCATTTACTGATCGCCGTTAGTTCGGTAGTATAATTATTGCAGACATTTGGCAGGGAGAACTATACCTTTTTTTGTTGATCATGAATGCCGCGCCTGTTCCGTTTTCGCTGTGTGATCCGTCGGTGAAGGCAAGGGTGTGGCTTGGGAAAGTGGCCCTTATTCTTGAAAATTCCTGTCGATATAAATAAGGGGGCGGATTTTCTTTCGGGAATTTGGCGAGATCCAGCAGAACTCTAGGCTTCGGTATTGTCCATGGAGGTTTAGAGGCAGCTCCCTGTTTGCAGAGCTGAGGTACTGCGGCATTGAGTGAATTTAAGCCGATCGTTGCTCTGGACAAAAAGTGCTTTCTTTTGCAGTTTATAGCATGGTCTAGTGGAGGTAACCGCCCGAGTGTGTATTCTAAAAATAGCGGGTGAGTCGGGGATGAAAGAATGGCTATCAGTTTGCATTCTAATAAGCTTCTACGATGGTCGAGGGGAAACTCTCCTGCATCTATGTGCAGGCTGCTCACTGGGCTAGAGCGGAATGCTCCCAAAGCCGTTCGCAAACCTGCATTCTGAACACTTTTTATTAGATTGAGGTTACTTTCACTTGCGGATCCATAAGCACAGCAACCATAATCGAGCTTAGAGCGAATCAAACTCCAATAAAGCTTAAGCATACTTACTCTATCTGCTCCACATGAAGCGCCTGCTATCACTTTTAGGAGGTTGAATGAATTCGTACACTGCGTTTTTACATTTTTGAAGTGTTCTCTCCAATTCTACGACCTGTCAAAAACAATCCCTAAGTATTTGACGGAGTCAGTGAATCTCACACATTGCCCATTGATCATGAGTGTTGGCATTTCTCAGGGTCTTTTCTTTGCAAACAGTACAGCAACAGTCTTCTTGTCAGATATCTTGAACCCATTTCTATTAAGCCATCGTGACGCGTCGTTCAGCGAGGTTTGAATCGTTTCTTCCATAATTCTTATGTTTTTTCCAGTAAAAGGATAACTATATCATCTGCATAGAGCATTATTCGAACCGGGGGTTTGGCTATACGCATAATGTTTTCAAAGCAATACAGTGCAAGGTTGCACTCAGTACAGACCCTTGAGGCACTCCATTTTCTTGGACAAACTCATTCGACTCTATATTTCCACACCATACTCTATAACGTCCATTGTTCATAAAATTATGTATAAATTTAAGAATGTGTCCTTCAATGCCAATCTTTATTAAATTATCTATTATCACTCGTCTCCATGTGCGATCAAAAGCGTTTTCTAGATCTATAAATACAGCTAGAACTTTTTCACCATTATTGAATGCTTTTAAGATTTCAATTTCCAGACCAACTATATTGTCCGTCGTATCCCGGCCTTTCCTGAACCCACTTTGCCAAGGAGGTAAAAGATTGTTAGTGTCGATGTGCCACTGAAGTCTATGAGAGATAAGTTTCTCAGTAAATTTACACATTGAGCTTATCAGTGAGATTATCCGGTAATTGGGTACGAGCAGGGGGTACCTTCCTTGTTTCAGGATTGGGATCGTTACGGCATGTGACCATATTTTCGGGAAGAGGCCTTCTATAAAAATTTTGTTAATAAAGCTAAGTACGACCGCTCTGTCGGAGGACTTAAGGTTCTTTACCATACTAATAGTAATTTGGTCAGGACCTGGAGAAGAATCTCTTCTTGTTTTCAGCGCATGGTTAAATTCGTCCATTGAAAAAGGCAGATTTAGCGGGTTCATAGGGTCTAGTTCGATGTTTAATGGGGATGATTCTTTTTCCTCTTTAATTCGTCTGATATCTGCGCTCACGTCACCGGTTGATGAGATGTTATGAAGGTGCTGTCCAAACAGGTTGGCAATTGCCTTACTGTCAGTTATGCAGTTATTCTGGTCATTAAGACAGGATACAAAGCCCAGTCGGCTTTGCCAATTATCCATTTAGATGGTCGTCGCATTTCTGGTAGAGGAACAATACTCTCTATCTCGACAGGGTAATGGTCACTTCCGTGCGTATCTTCTAGCGTATACCATTTCAGGCAAGTGTGTATTGCTGGGCTGACAATGCTTAAATGAATAGCAGAAAGTTTACCAGACATGGCACAAAAATGTGTGGGGGAGCCATTGTTTATGATGTTTAAGTTGCAATGGTCGATAAATTGCTCGATAGTGTTGCCACGAACATCCTTGTGATCCCCTCCCCATAAGGGGTTGTGGCAATTAAAGTCTCCTAGGATCATAATTGGTTTGGGGAGCTGCTGCCATATATTTTTAAGCTCATTGATATCTACCAACAATGCTGGAGGGAGGTATAAAGAGCAAATTGTGCACTGAAACGGTTTGTGTATTTTTACATCTATAATTTGTATATTCGTGTGAATGATTATGTTAGTGAAGGGAATTTCGTTTTTTATTATCAAACACACTCCACCACATGCAATCCGTCCTCCTAAATAATCTTTCCGGATTACATTGTAGTTCCTAATGTCGAAGTGTTGTTCTGCTTTTAAGTGTGTTTTTTGTAAGCATAAAATTGATGTATTGAAGTTTTTAAGTAGATATAGAATTTCATTTCTGTGATAGATCGCTCCGTTTATATTCCATTGAAGTATAAACATAAGTAGTATAGTTGTTTGTTTGTACTTGTACAGTTATTTATTTCTATTGCTGATTTTTGGTAATTTTAGTAACCTAGATATTATGCAAATCCTGCGGCGTGAGCATGCACACGCTCCCACACTTGTAATCACGCATGCACACATACGCCCGCGCACATTGGTTCATAAACATCAGGATTTTGCCGGTCTTTTTGTCTTTTGTGAGTGGTTAGTGTCCCTTGGGTTAAGGTTTTGTTGATTCTTGATACTGGATGATACGGAACTTAGAGTGGAACTTTGGGAACCAGGTCGTCCCCGTTTTGTGGACGCACGCGCTCTATCATCCAGGTGTTCGTTTGAGTGGGTAGAAGGCTTTGTCGTCTGTTTGTGAGTTGTGATGTTCTTTTTGTTTTCCAGATTGAAATTACTAGTGCCATTCGCTGGCGATGGAATGTCAGTGGGCATGTCAGGATTCCTCATTACAGAATTTTCTATCGAATTGATTTTATAGGCTAGAGATTCAACGACTCACTGAGTTTCTCCAGCTGTGCCGTTAATTTATCTGTTATATAAGCTAATGGGGCTTTACTCTGAATAGGGGTAACCTGCGGTAGCGGGGGTGAGCCACAACGGGTTTGAGAGTGATGAGAAGAATTAGTCCTATCCGTTGTTTCAGCGTATGAGAGAATGCCGTGAGTTTTGGGGGTTTGCTTTCTTAGGATAATTTCTGCATTTTTGTACGAAACCTTTTCAGACATTCGGATTTTTTCGATATTTTTTTCCCGTATGTACACGGGAAATGTCTTATCAAATGTCGGGTGCGGGCCACCGCAGTTAATACATTTGGGGTTGTTATTGCATCCTTCGGTTTCATGTAAGTTCTCACCGCATTTTCCGCAGGTTTTAATCTGGCAGAATTTGCTTATGTCCCTATAGCGATAGCATGAGAAGCACATTAAGGGTCTGGGATCGAGTAGTTGGACTCGAACAATCAAAAAATCGAGTATGATTTTTTCACGAATATTCGGCCTGTCAAAAGTCAGGATCAGGGTTGATGTAGGTATTTTAATATTATTCTCTTTCCTGAAAATTCTTTGAACTTTTACCACGTTTTGTTGTACTAGTTCCGTTTCAATTTCTGTTTCATCACAATTTATCAATTCCGGGACAGAAATTACCCCTTTAGAGAAATTCAAAGTTTTATGCAACTGGAATCGTATTGGAATGTTTTCGTAAGTTTTCAAATTGTTTTGCAAATTAAGAAAGTTTTTCTCGTGCATTATATTTAATAGTATTGTTCCTTTTTTTAAAAATTTTACGTTAATTTGTGGGCCATAACTTCTGATGTATTTACCTTTTTTAAACGGGCTGAAGTTGTTAAACGTTTTTTGTTGGTTATATCTTCAAGACTCATGATAAAGAATTTGTTTCCTTACGCGATGCTCTTCCTGGAAATTACCCCCCCCCCCTTGCGTGCTAATAATTTACCTTCATACAGACTCAGAATAATCGATATTCCTCTAGGATAATTGAGAAACACCTTCTTTCGTGCTAATAAATGACATTCATACTACCCAGAATATATTCCTTGAAGTCATGAGGAATGAAATCCCGTTCCTTCCGGGCTAATGCATTCCCGCTAATAAATACATTAATTTCAATATACAACATATATCACATACATAAACCCACAAGTTTTTGTTATTATGTGTTCTACAGAGAAAATTTTCCGAGGCGCACGAAAAGTTGATTTCTTCATCATCCACTATTACTAATAATACTACATCAAATCTATCAAATACAAACAAACCAACATACATTTCCATGCCATTCATTCACGGCCTATCACATAAATTAAACACGTTTCTCTCTTCCGATAACTTTAAAATAGCTTTCAAAAGCTATAAAACAATCCAAATACTTTTTCCAAAATTAAAGATCCCACACCAATAACAAATAAATCTGACGTAATCTACAAAATCAATTGTTTAAACTGTCCGGCAAATTACATCGTCTGAACAACATATTTATGATTGCAAAAAACCCAAGCAAAATCCTACAACACTCGCTACACACCATTTTGAACATAAACACAATTTCGACTTCGACAATCAAAAAAGGTAACTTTTTAGAAATGGTTTACATCAACAGGGATAAACACAGCATCAATTACAGAACAGACACATGTAAACTCAGTCGCAGCTACGCCAATATCATTAATCAAATTCAATATCGATAACACAAAACATATAACATATAAAACATTCATCACATTTCACACATGAAAAATTTTTATAGTCTAATTTTTCAACAATTTAGCTTTCCTTTTTCTAATTATCCCCGTCTATATAATCCTGAAAGTATAACCTGCCGGAACCATTACCAACGTTTTTTCCCTTCGTCGGCTCTTTTCATCTCAAAGAAATGAATGAAGAAAAAATGTCTTTCTATCCCGACTTCCTTCCCCACCCCTTCAAAATCCAACGTATATAAACATAAAACAGCAATATCTCACTGGCACTCTCAACGACACGCAAGAATGGCACAATTATGCAGAAAACAAACACTTTGAGTGAGTAGAAATACTTTGATTGAATATAAAAAATATATTTTTTTGCATTGTATAAATTCACTCTTTTCCACACCCTACATGTATTTGTTAAATATAAACAATGTTTGTAAATCCCAGGCCCTGAAGATGATCTCAATAAAAACTTGGCCGTGAACCGCATGGGAGGTTACACGCCTTTAAACCACGTGTCTACTGCGAATGTTGTTTTCTGCTGTTGACGAGTGACTTTTTCACTCGAATGGGTGGAAAAGTATCGGAAGCAATGGTTAGAGACAACACGAATATGGAGAGCAATCCTTCCTTACCGGCAGCACCAATTTGGAGCGCTGTGAAAGGGACAAGGTTGCTCCACCTCAGGTACAGGGAGATAAAGACGAGGGATTCATCCTGGTTAAAACTTAAAAGCAAAAGAGGTAAGAGAGGAGGGCGATCCAGGTTTGATCACAAAAATGATCGCTACAAGTCTCATAAGGTTGGGTCCTCGTCCACGTTTCAACCTGCCCTCAGGGACTGGTTCAAAGACGAAACCCCCAGGCAAGTACCATGGATTAATCGTGAGACCCCTCAGGATGTCACAAATTAATATGCAGCACAGCAAGATTGCCACGGCCGAAATCGGTAGGGACATGACTGTGCTGCAAACGTTGATTTATCTGATACAGGAACCCTATACCTATAGGGGACAAGTAATCGGTTTAAAAAATCAAAATTTTGAACTGTTTCAGGATCTAAGGCATGACAGGCCGAGAGCTTGCATTGTGGCCATAGGGAATTAAAACCAATCCCTATAACCAGGTTTTGTTCCAGGGACATCATAACTATATCAATTGATTTTAGGAGAAGGGGGAGCCACAAAACTTTGTATTTGGCAAGTTCATATTTACCCCATGATGAGTACTGTCCAACGGAGGCAGTAAAGGAACTTATATCATATTGCGACGATAATAATATAGGTCTTATTCTGGGCTGTGATGTCAACGCACACAACCTAGCTTGGGGTAGCACAGACAACAATGCAAGAGGTATTTCATTCTTGGAAGCTGTTCTAAGCAGAAATTTATCCATCCGAATGCAGGCAGCACTCCCACTTTCATAACAAAAAATAGAAGGGAAGTATTGGATGTATCACTAGCCTCTCTGCCAATTGCTAATTGGGTAACGGAGTGGAAGGTGACACCAGGTAAGATCTCCTCAGATCATTGTATTATTGATTTCAAAATCTCAGAAGTCAACAAAATAAGGTTTAGGAATCCTAAACTAACAACCTGGTAAACCTATACTAATATTATTAACAATATCACAGGTTGCATACCTACTCCTTCTAATGTTACAGAGCTGGAGCAGGGTGCTAATAACATTATACAGGTCATAAACTCTGCATATGTAGAAGCGTGTCGTGAAAAAATACTACGCCAGAACCGACATCACTGGTGGAATAAAGATCTGGCTAGTTTAAGGAAAAGGGTCAAAGCATTACACAAAAAAGCCCTGCAGGGGAACTCTGAACCATACTGGAGGGATTTTATCTCCATGAAGAAAGAGTATAAAAAAGAGTTAAGGAAAACCAAGCGTAAAGCCTGGAGGAACTATTGCTTGGAAACAGAAACAATTAAGGAAACTTCTCGTATTTTTAAACTTCTGGAAAAGGATTATATTAATCCGTTAGGTTTATTACAGGATGATAATGGGGTGTACACTTCATCCTGCGAGGAGACCCTGAACCTGATGGCCAGAATTCATTTCCCCAGGTCAGACTCTTCTACTATCCCAGCTGAGGTTGAACTACCATCACCAAACTGGAATAAGGCTAATGAGGTAATTTCCTGGGAGGCCTATAAATGGGCGGCACATTCCTTCAAGAAATACAAGGCAGCCGGGGTGGATGGAATATTCCCTGCCCTCCTTCAACAGGATACACCGAATCTATCTAGAACGTGTGGGATCTCATAAGGAGAAGTCTGGCATTGGGACATATACCAAAATGCTGGAAGGAAATAAGGTTAATTTTCTTACCTCATATCAATTACCTAAATCGTATAGACCTATAAGTATATCTTCTATTTTCATCAAAGCACTACCTCGCAGAATGTGATAGGTATGCTAGGTCTAGATTTGAAATCTTTGAAGGAGAGGACATCACCAAATCACTCCCCGAGATAAAATGGTCCAAAATCTTGGGGTTTGTGAACAAGTCCAAGAGGTTTATGCAGGACACGTGAGCCGACCAAGTCCCGGACCTTTTAGGGATGGGGTACGAGTCTACCCAGGCATTTAACCCCTCGGGTCTTGGTCGCCACCCTGCATAATATATGAACTGAAGATGATCTCAATAAAGATCGAAACGTTGGCACGATAAAGAAAATGTTTTTCTGAAACCTACATCACACCAGACCGCATCTCACGATTTCCGAATAATCATCGACTAACGGTCACTAATCACCACACGTTAATTTCTTATAGTTGATATAATTTTTTTTGTTATATTCTTCTACTTATTCGGGCCGTTGATTCTAGTGTATATTGCGCACAATTGAATCGATTAAAGTCAGCCATTAATCAATATCGACCCGCATTAGTTAATTATAGTGGGATTGTTCTCCCACATTTCCTGGGTCCTACAAAAGGGTGACTTTATTTTATTGTCACTGTTTTCTACACTTTGTTCACATAGAACTGCGTACATCTCTCGATTGCATGGACTGTAGCCTGGAAGATTCTGGTGTATTATCCCAATGGCCAAATACTCCTACCGCCGCACCTTCCTGTTTCCTATCATACATCTACATTGCAATAGTAAGTGAACACACTGTATAGTATGTAATAATTCAATACATTTCTAGTATTGCAGGTAAAACTATTTTTTGATATAAGTATTTCAAAAAATAAATTAAAAACGTTTAAAACATTTTTTTGTTTTATAAGAATGAAAACTATTAAAACAAACAACTAGTTTTCTATAAACTATAAGGCACTACACTTCCAACGAATATTTGTATTACTGATTTAATTTTAAATACAGAATATTAATTTCACTGACATGTTTGTCCTTGATATTTAAACACGTTGATTATCAGTCAGATACGGAAAAGGGTTTTCGAGGATGGTGGAGAGCCAATTTCAGTATATAACTAATACTTCTACACGATAACCCCATTCCTATCGTTACACTTTCTACTCAAGCAAACTTAGCAAAAATAAACGTATCGGATGTTTGACCACATTCTGACCCGATAATTGAATAGAAAACACTATTACCATATTCGAACAGGAGCTCGTAGCAGGTTTAATATTATGGCGGGGGTGGGGGTGCGAGGTTCGAAAAATTCACCAAAGGCAATCGAGAGATTAGTATGTTCAAATCGTAATTTTAATGATGTAATTTGTTGGAAAATAATAAATTTAGTTTTAATAACCAATATGGAACAATAATTTGAATTATTATTATAAAGTCCTTTTAAAATTAAGATGGGCCATTCTAAATCTATAGTACAAACAATATTTTTCAACCAGGCAGCCCCTTGTTTTCTAAATTAATTAAGTTTTGAGTGCTAAGCGCAATTTTAGGTTCATCGCAGTACGGTTAGCATTGCTCGAAAGAGACACATGACACTTGGACATACAATCAATATTTCTTCACAAGGAAATAAACCTTTAAGCCACTTAAGTCTTAGGTCCTCTTTGTAATCCTTGGAAATACTAGACACAAAAAAGAAAGAGATATTCCTCCTGTATTTAAAAGGGTGAATTGGCGAAATAATCAGGAATGTTTAAAGGGGAGTCCGGTAAGCTTCTTAGACTGGTTTGGCCATTCAATCAAGCCAGAGTCGCCCCCGTTGACTTCATTTCTTACCACAACTCCACTTATTCTACTCCTGGACTAACATTCCTTCTGCTTCCTTTACCAATTAAAACGGGTTAAATACAAAACTATTTTTTATCGAGTGATTATCGATTTAACCATTATGCACAATGTTCGAAGAGTTGCGTTTGAAGGTGGCATTCCGGGACTGCGTTAACCCTGTTTCCATCCGGTGCTCTCAGAGGAACAAGGTTTTGTCAAACATTTGAGCCCTAAACAGTCTTTGTTTCCCCAAATGAGGAGAAAATCATGAAAGAATTTCCGCTTGTTTTACACCTTCACATGTTGGAAATTTAATAAAAATGCGTTGTCCAACGGAAGAGTTCTTGAAAGGGTGGATGTGCTGAATGGCATTTCTCGCTAAGTATATGGAGCAAACGTACCTTCAATCATATGGATCGTATCGTGCGATCTTTCTCTACATACGGACACATGGGCTTTAGCACAAAAGTAGTGTTGCTAATTGGTCGGCCTAAAAAAAAAAAAAAAAAATTTAAAAAAAAAAAACTATTCTCGGTTTGTTGATGGTCACCACTTGCTGATTGTCTTTAATAGTCTCACTGAGGAGACTTATGAACACAGTACCAGTCATTGTGATATTCCTTCCAGGATTCGGGAAACAAAGTATAAGCAATTGTGAATCTTGCAACAAGCCCGAAATCCAAAGAACGTCGTACTATGTACTGTGACATTATTATATACATATGTACAATGTAATTCCGAAACGTGGGAGATAAGAAAGACGAGCTTCCCTAGGTTTCTGCAGACCAAGGTGCTGCGCGAATAGACGTGCCGGGTTGTTCTCCTGGTCTCTAAATGCACTCTGATCTCAAAAGACCAAAAAGAATGGTGTTAAGCTGTCTAATGAATAAAACCAAGAAACCTTTCTATTGGCCAAACCGACAGTGAGGGACGGGCACAAGAGGTTAGCGGCGACAGACGTCTGGGTCGGAGGTTTGGCCCAGGAGAGGGCCGAATGTGATGCCCTTCTCTGGGTCATCCACATCATTGTTGATAGAAGCACGAGCCCATTGCAAAACATAATTATCTCCGTCACCCCCTACCAAATATCGAGATTAAAGAGCTGTTTGAGTTTGATGGGTAGTTCCTGGTATTTACTTATTTTTTCCGTCTTTTTCAAAATTACCAACCATTTTGGACATAAATAATTATTCAGATATCAATTGTGTTGTAATTAGTGTTTTTTATTCAATCATCGACAATACAGAAAAGTTTTTAACAATCGATGCCAAAACACTTTTCTTATTTAACTAATGGACCACTTTTTAAACTAGAATAGATAATTTCGTGTGTTGTGTAAAACGATGTAGTATTTTCAGTCAATTTATTACCAAGCAAGCGTTTTTGAGTGTGTTCTCTCCAAACACACAGGTAATTAGAAAGTTTTTGGCAAAAGAGAACTTGCATTCATCCAATAAAATCAGGTAACAGAGACGGGGAATATCCTCGGGCCTAGGGATTTGGTTCCTATTAATTCGTGTATGGTTCTCGCATACGAAAGACTCAGCTAGCCATTTGCACGATTCTATGATTTTATATCTTGTAAAATGTTAACGTGTTTTTTACACTAATCTCTATCATTGGACTTAACATCGATATAAAATGAAGTAAGATGTTTTCTGCAGTTTTTCACCCAGAATCACATCTCAGCGGATTTTGTTTGTTCAAATCGTTTCCAGTTGAATAAAAACGAGGTGGAAGAAGTTGATTTTGCGTCGGTATCTCTGTACGGGGTCTTTCCACGATATTAAAGGTCGATTCGGGGATTTTGGCGGCTTTCGTTACTAAAATCGGCTTGTATGCTCTTTTGTACGGTTTTCAATGGGATGAAAGTTGTCTCTGAAAATAAGTTTATTTTCTCCTTTCTACTTCTTTTTATTTCCCATGTTTCAGAATTTTATACTGTTTTTCGCCTCCTAAAACCATAAAGTGTACAGAAGTTAATTTTTTGGTGATATACAGGGTGTGCGTTTTAGATGCCCCAGCTTAATTTCTATTGAAACAATGACGAAAAAAAAACCTGTTTCATATTGAGTCTAGTTTCAGATTTTTACCCTTTTTGGTGAAAAATTTTAGGGGGTGTATCAGCTCCAGTTCAACTTTCAAATTTCAAATACGACCTTATACATTCTGACAATCATTTTGAAGGATGTTTTACGCTGAAAAGAATGGTGAATCGGATTTATATTGGTCAAAAACCACAACGTTACGGCAAAAAGAAACCGGCAGCGTAATTTCGACGAGGATCTGACTATTAATGCACGTTCGCGAAAATCCGAATTCCTCTCGCCGAAATGTTGGAAGGGTTTCAGGTTTTTCAAAAAATAAAATTTGAAATGTACTACAATCTTAAACCGCATCGCCCTCATCTTGTCCAAGGGACTTCGGGATTCTGATTATGACAGGCGTCTAAATTTCCTTGCACAAATGTCGAGTCGAGGCTGAATAAAACGTTCTTTCATACATCCTATGGACTAAGAATCCATGCTCTAATGGCATACTAAGCCGTTGGAATTTTTGAACGTGGGCAGAGGAAAATCCGAGTACTTCGTACTCTTATCATCATCAGGTGGTTCACAGTGTCAACGTTTGGTGTGGACTTGTGGGAAATAAATTAATTGGACCTTATTTCTACGAAAATAATTTAAATAGTATTGTTCCTCAATTTCTTGAGGGAGGTTTTTACCATCACTATTAGATGATGTTCCTCTGCAACCACGACACAGAACGATTCTCTAGCATGATGGATGCCCCGCACACAATTCTTTGCGGATGAGACGTTATTTGAATCGTCACTTCCGGGATCCCAATTGCTACATTGTTTTCAGAGTAATAAATCCTTTAAAATGAATCGATGAACCGCTCTGGAAAAAAAGACGATAGGCCTGATATCCTCTTCATTCCGATACCAACTTTTCAACGATCGCCGCTTAATTTTGCATTTTCTCTTTACCACTACGTGACATGTGTACTTCATCCCGTTTGCCCCTCCAGGTACTCTCACCACTCTTCGCTCCAAACGCTCTCCAGTTTCTTAATTCACTTTTCCACGAGTACGCCATTCTCCGCAGTTCTCGCCCCGTCAAGTTTCAACGATCTGCTTCTCATCGTTAAGCATTACTCTTATTTATTTATTTACAGATTATACCCATTCACAAAAAAATCATTACCTTTATAGATGAGCTCGCACGTTTTTAAAATATTTGTGTTAATTTCATTTTATTTTATGATTAATAAAAACATGTTATTTGTGTTATTGTTTATATTTTGTGATTTTCGTTTTATTCTTTATCTTTTACTTGTAAATGACAGGGTTGTTATTGCTCTATGAACGAAATGACGAGCTGTTCATCTTTTGTTTAATTCTTCTAATTTTTGTTTGGTTTTAAATTGAAATTTATTATTTTCCCCACTGAGTATTACATATTCCTATATTACCCTGCATATAAACTATACTACATTATCATGGAGAAGTCTGAAGCATTCTGGGTTTCAAGCAGTTGGTTCATTCATAAACATATTTGGTGTAGTTTATCAATAAAACCTGAAAATAAACTATTCACCTCCTTTCTGGAATGTTCTGTTGGAAATAGCATTTGAATAAATTATTTTGTTAATTGATCGGTCAAAATTTTCTCTAAGTAATTACGTTAACACATATTTTATTATACAAATAACCCAACACATTTTAAATTATTATTTTAATTTATTTGAAAGAACCCTATTAGCGGAAATATCGTTATGGTTTTCAGTAGGATTTCCCATCGAATTTTGTAGTTTGGAATTTCGTTTTGCCAAAACGAGACGTGTAACATTGACATTAAACCAATGCACGTTGACAGTGATTAGAACTCAGTGTTTCATTACTGTGATCTCAAATTCTTGACGATGATGGTACAAGTCAAATTTGGAGGTTAACCGATTTCAAGTCTTTACATTTCTGTTAGAAATCTACATTCTTTTAACCAGGAAATATTTAATGTTTATATGATTATTTATTCAATATTCAAGCAATTTATCTATGATATTTCTGTATTGTGTATATAAGATTAATATTTTTACTCGGACGATTGCTGCATGTCCAAGGCAAAGAAAAAAAAATGTCTTAAGACCCATCCTCTGCATATTTTTTAAATTCCGTTTATTTTACTGCTCCTTCCCTTAGTGACTATGGGCAACAATACAAGTTTACATAAAAGGATTTACATACAACTTTACATTTTTTACAATTGACTTATTTTTTACACGTTTGCAACACTATTATGATTTACATACAAATTTATATTTTACACCCTCGCCTTAATTTTTTTCACTCTTATTAACACACATTTATATGTACAAACAACTGTCGCAATTTTTCTAAATTAATTATGTTAACAAATGTTATAAATATTACATATTATTTTTTAATCCATGTTTCTTGTGATGTGTGCCAACTGTTCCCTGTATCGTAATGTTTCTTGCGAGCGGCATTATGTCATAATCAGATCTTGTATGTTTGGGGCTCCAGCCACACGGGCATTCATTACTTTCGGTTATATAAAGTCTTGACAGATAAGATCTGTTCTTTCCGTTTGCTATCATGTTATGGTATCGAATGTCGTTTAATATATTAAGGAGATTTCACTGTCAGTCTGTATTAAAACCGCCTTGTACAAGTCCCAATCGTTGTCATCTCGGATCCTCTGTACCGCTGTTTATATTACAAGCAGCTCTGCCTGATAGTACACCATGAAGCTAATTTATATTACTCTATGCATTTAACACTCTCCCGGCTGGTTACCACAAATGCGCAAACTACATTGGCCTGAATTCTGCTCCCATCCGGGTATATCTCATATGTATACTTGCTTCAGCGGTACGTATACTAAAATAGGAACGACACAGGGAAGATTAGTATGACCCCTGCGCAAGGATGACACGCAAAATCGTGAAGAGTTCCACATTTTTGGGGCACAAATGGGGTCTTGGCTCTCACTGTTGAAGCTGGATGTCTGTACAGCCCCCGCAATAAATGCTGAGAAACGCCAGAAGTCGAACTTTTCCGACCAAACCCCAAGTCCTAGCACCATGTTCCCGTCGTGGTACCCGGGCAACGCCATATTTGGCGGCCAACGGTGCAAAGAAAAAGGCGACGTCCCGCCGCCTAAACCGAGGCAACAGACTAAATGAGACGACCCTGTCAGAAAACCCTAATCCAAGTTGTTATGCGATCCGTGGTGATGAATAAATAACACAGAGGTAATTGTATCGTAAACGGAGCCTCAGGGGCACTTGGCGCCACCCCTGAGTACTCGAATCGCCCCACGCCAAAGTTGGTGTCCTCTTGCCGCGGACTATTTACACCCAGATTTTCGTGGGAACGACTTATGAATCAAGCAAACAATCAGAGCAGTATTATCAGATCGACAGCTGCACAGTTCAGCCTAGAACCGGCAAAAAATAAACAAAGAGGCATCAAGCTTTTGTATGCACAGGTCGATAAACTAGCATATTAAGTGTAAATGTTGGCCGTGGAAAATTCTTATTTTACTTCACAACTGGTAGCGTTAGTACGCAACCATTCTAAGGACGCATCAGCTGATGCCATCAACGTTGGTCCAATAAAGGCGGTCATAACACCAACCTTACAGAAGATAGCCGATGACCTGCGAGCAGCGACAGCCACCAACTCCAGCCGAAGCGGAATATCATTTGTTAAAGAAGTGGTCAGGGAATTAAAAGAATGTATGGAAAAGGTGCAGAAACTGGATAAAGAAGAAAATTATGCGATACACAGCGAATAATATAAGAGACGTAGGCGCCGAGGCTTGGATCTTAGCGGCAGTGCGAATGGCCCCACTGAGCGCCCAGGCAAGAGAATCCTGCCTAAAAAGAAAAAAACGCCAATTAACAGGAATGGAAGAAAATATAATACAGGAGGAGGTGCATGAGATAGAAGGTACAGTGACTGAGCATACAAGTCAGCGTGAGGAACAGTGGAAAGTTGTAACAAAGAAAAGGTATGCAAAGGACAAAAGAAAGAAAAACAATTGACGAGCAAAAGATTGCTAAAGATATGGCGAAAACTGTAGCCAACAAGGATATGATGGTCCTTATTGACTTACCAGAGGGAATGGTCCCCTCTGAGCTCCTCATGATGGTCAAGGAAGTCATCAACCCGAGACGAACCGAAATTAAAATATATACGTATCACCTCCAAAGGTGGGGGAGCAATTCGGGTTAACGTTAAGGCTGATATGTTGAATGGCCCGGGCTTCCAAGGAATCGGTGTTAAGCCACGGCCACTAGTGAAAAGGAATCCCCGAGTCATTGTTATAAGAGTTCCGAAAGTAATGACACCGGCCGTTGGAACAATTCTTAGCCAACAACGTTCATATAAGTAATGTTCCTCCTCATCGACATCACGGCTGGACACCTTCACAATAGACCATCCTGAACACGGCCGATGATGGTCGTGACTAACTTCCGGTTATGATAAGGGTAACCGTTGGAACGGAAAAAAGGGTGAACACCCAGTAACGTCTCTCTTGATCTGAGGAGGCTTCAAAATGTATTGACATAGGCCCTACATCCTAACGAATACGGAGGTACACCAGCGGCTTAATCGGTTTAACGAGAATAACCAGAGTCCTTATTTTGTTTTCGTGGAAAGCTTAGAAAAAAATTTGGGAAACGCGCACCCACTGTTATTTGGAAATGGTTGTTTCAAGATGAAAAAATAAACCGGAACAATGTCCTGCAAATAAGAGTAGCAGGTAAGAATAGAATCAAAATAATTACTGCGGACTATGAAACGGCAAACTACCTCACGGAAAGCGATAATCTGAGAAAAGAGAAATTGTTTACGTACATTCCATAATTTCTCACAAAAAATTAGGAGTTATACGAGATGTGGACATTGATTTAAGCACGGCAGAAATCCTACAAAACATCCAGAGCACCATTGAACCCCTATCAGTAGAAAGAATGTACCGATATATGTATGAAAATGACAAGGTGAAAGTAATAGCACTATCAACATGCTTAATAACATTTCAAGGCCAAAAAATTCCTGAATTTGTCACAATATATGGAGGCTACTGCCCCATACGTCCATTTATACCACCTGTTAGACAGTGCACAAAGTGCCTACGTTTCTTCAACTCATCAACGCAGTGTCGTGGAAAACAACGATGCCCTAAATGTGGTGAGGAGCATTCCCTAAAAGATTGTTACAAAACCAACGTAGACCCAACATGCATTCATTATGCAAACAAACACCTATCCAATGGTAGAGATTGTGAAATATTTAAAAAACTGAATAGTGGAAACCAAAAAAAGCCCTCTTAAGCTACATAAGCATCAGTCGTGACAAGTAATAGATATAACGTATTAGACTTACTACAGGTGGATAGTGAGGACGCATTTCCGACACTAGCCAACTCTATGCAAAATTCCGATAGGAAATCATTCATAAAAACGTACACAAGTGTCCCTCGCTCCAGCAAACTAGACATTAACGAATACCCAGAGCCAACCAACAAAACGAGACCAAGAAAAATCCCAACCCCCTCCAAAGGACCAATGCAAGCCAATCCTTGGGCCAGCTCGGAAGCGAAAAACTCATACACCAGCTAAATAAAATATCAGCAGACATACAACATAACCAACATAACATGACAAAAGACAAAATTATAGATCAGGTCGGACTAGTTCTTTGCAACATGGTAATGAAGAACCAGGCAGCAGTGAAAGCCATTGAGGCCAAGTATCACGAAAACCTAAATACATGAATTATCCAAGTCAACGAAAACGCTAAATAATAAATTTAAAATATAAAACTATATACAAAAACTGATTTAATATTTAACCACCAATAATAAATACAAAAACTTAGAGTAAATACAATTCCAATACTCAAAACAATAATATAAAACATGATAACAAACACGAAAACAACTAACTTAAAAAAAAAAACACAAAAAAAACAGCAAAGGCAAATTAATCTTCCTCATATAGATTCCTACTCTGTCTAAGTAAAAAATACGCTTAAAAAAATAAAAAATTATGGAGCAATTAAGTATCATACAATGGAACATACGCTCTCTGCCAGCTGATAGAAACACGCTTGAATTACAAGTAAGAAGGGAAGGAGCGGACATAGCTTTATTGTCGGAAACGTGGCTAAACCCGAAACACGCATATGAACTCTCGGAATATACGTTACTTCATAAGGATAGGGTGGATGGATATAGTGGAAGTGCTATTATGATACACAAGGGGCTAAAATTTGAACCAATAAATGCTACAAACAATTACCAGGACTTCATTCAGATCACAGCCGCTAAAGTCTATGCTGAACCTGATCCCGTAAATTTCATATCAGTATTCATTAAACCCAACCGGACAATTACGGAAACGATATGGTTGGAACTATTTTCCAAATTCACACACCCAATTTACATAGGAGGGGACCTGAATGCTCATCACTTCTCATGGGGTTGTTCATACAAGGACGCGTCGGGGGACCATCTACTATCGGCGTTAGACCAACTTCTACTTTGTTTCCTTAACGACGGGTCACTCACAATTATTAATAAGATTGGGAAGAAAAACTCAGCACCAGATATAACACTCAGCTCAGCGAATATAGCACCCAAGATTAAATGGAAAACGCTACCAGAAAATTTTGGTTCAGATCATTATGCACTTTTGGCTATCCTACAATCAGAATCGAGAATAATAACAAAAGCCACTACCGAGAGATGGCTATACAAAAAAGCCACTTGGGAAAATTATACCCAGTTTTTAAGCTATCAGATCAAGAAAGAAAATCCAGAAAGCTGTGAGAAACTGATCGTGATAACCAACCAAGACGCTGAACACTGCACCCCGCGGACAAAAGAGAAAAGCAAATGAAAAGGCTGTCTCTCAGGAAGAAAACCAAAATACTTGTGTGACGAAGAATGTCAAGTTGAATGGGAAAAGAAACCGAAAGATTTAAAAAAATATAAGAAAAACCCGACCCAAACCACCTTCATAAAATCCCAACAATCGGCAGCAATATGCAGAAAGTTTTTAAATGAAAAGAGGAATGAAAGTTGGCGAAACTTTGCAAACTCACTTAATAGACACATCAATTGGTTGGGTGTGGGATAAGATAAGGAAAATAAAAGGAAGAGAACACACTAGACAAGAACCACAATATACATAGAAGAATTTATGAACCTGGTAGCCCCACCATTAGCACAGGAGGACATAACAACCGAGGATATAAAAGTGAATAATACCGATGAAATAGACAGCCCACTCACAATAGAAGAGCAAGAAAAATCTATATCAACTGGAAAAAGTACATCCCCTGGTTATGACCAAATCAATTACGAAATGCTAAGATATCAACCAACCAATGCAAAGTAAATTATTCTGCAGATCTTTAACGAAGTGTGTGGATGAATGGACACACAGTAGAACAATGGAATTATCAAGTCATCGTTCCTATATGCAAACCAGGCAAAACTGCAGACCAGCCGACTTCATATAGACCAATCACGCTATCTTCCTGTGTGCTTAAAACATTTGAACGGAAAAACTAGGTTGGAATGGTACGTGAAAAAATCTAACATTTTACCGGACTTCCAACATGGTTTCCGCAAGCACCATAGCACCTATGATAATCTGGCAAGCTTCCTAAATGAATGCGACAAGAAAAGAAAAAAAAACTTTATTCCTACCTCCCCCATTACACCGAGAACCAAATTTTCGATTTTCCCACAATACTCAACAACAAACCATGATCGAAACCAATTTTTTGACAAATTTTATGAAATCGACGAGACTGAACCGCGTTTTTCACACAAAAACTTGAAAGAATCCTGATATCTCAGTCGAACCCGTGATATTAGCCCACTGGCTTACCAAAATCTGGCCATGAATTTAATAACGGAGTTAACCACACAATCCACGAAATTCAAAATAATCGCCCACAATGTTTTACGGAACCAAGGCTACAAAGAACCCATTCGATATTTTGCACAATCCCTAATTAAATTTGCAAACTTTTAACTAAACTTTCGGGACGCGAAATCGCTGATACAATAATATCGAAGGTGAACGACCAAACCCGCAGCAGCGGGGCTTCACACTTTGATCGGGAAAGTAGAACGCCTCGAAGTCGCATCAGCATCATCCTCTTTTAACGGCCAGAGGGATAGACAAGAAAGATTTAGAAGACATTTTTATAAGTTGAACTCCGAAACAGGATCACATTGGATGTCTATAAATCCTCATCAGGCCGGAAATAACAATTTCAAATCTGGTACCGCACTGCGTGAGAGCGCCTCTATTTCAATACTATCATACAAACACTTACGGAGCGCATCAAGGGTTGGCTAAAATATTGGGCCGAATTAAAATTTTATTCTCTTACCCGAACATGCGGCGAGACATTAAGGGCAGGATAACTCAATATGAGGTTTGTATGAGAATAAAACTAAACCCAACCGATCTATGGAGAAAATGTCCACCTCCACAAGCGGGAATAAATGCATTTCCATAGCGGTAGTCGGTTTCAGAAATTTTTATTTTCTGTACCTTGTACCAACATAACCACAGTAACTGTAATCAGGATCTTAAAAAGAATTTTTGCTCAACCCGGCTTACCAACGTGCATCATACCGGACAGACAATTTTGCTTCCGTGCACAGGGATATAAAAATTTTCTCTTTGACCTGGGTAGCACGTATATTGCAAACAACTCATTACCCGCAAACAAATATCGCATAACAATACATTTCGGGCATCAAAAAATCTGTTAGACCCTCTCACAGCAAATGTCAAAATAATGGGAAGACAATTTATTTATCTTTGTAAGTACGTTAAATTCGGCCAATGGCGACACAACATAAAGTACACCGTCGTTAATTTTTTAGGGCGTCACCTACAACGCCCACTTACACTCTAGTTGAACATCGAAGGTAATGTCTCGCACCTCGATCAACACCAAATGGAAGAACCTTTAAAGCAAACTCAATAAAACCTTTTACAAGCCCATAAAAATCGATTGTCGAAGTACACAAATGTTCAGAAGAGAGGAATTGAAATAGCTATCGATTTTGTTAACAACATCATTAATTTAATATCTCTATATATCTAAGATAAATTTAAAAATCGGAGGTTCTTTAGTAGGTCCACGGGTAGCCCAAGTAAGACTTCCTCAGAGTCACATACAAAGCCCATTTTATTTGCAATTTTTACGTGGGATATTAATGCAAATATTCCAAGTGAAGTAAACATGTTATCAACTGTGGACGTTTCTAGGCAACGGATGTTTTTATGCCAAACACAAAGATTGTAATTGTGCGATTAGTAAAGTCAACGAGGGTATGTTTGTTATAAAAACATGGTTATCCGTCAACGGGATGAGTCTCTCTAGTGAAAAAACAGTCGTGTGTCCTTTCACTAGGAAGAAGAAACTTCCGGTAGGTGAAATGATATAACTTGCTAGGGAAAACATTAGAATGGCCAACGTATGTAAATTGCTAGGAATATATACAACACCCTGAACTGAACTGGACATATTGAAAATCTGTGTAAGAACTGTTGTGTTCTGAACGTTCTAAAAATTATTTTCTTTACACGGTGTGTAGCTCCCTTAATGGTTTATATAGGTACCATAAGAAATATAGTTGATTATGGGTATTTTCTACAAGGTAATGCCTACACCCTAGACGACCTCTCCTCCGACTGTAGCCCTGTTGTCCTCACTATAGACATACACCCTAAACTCAACCCACCTCGACCCTCCCTGATCAACGGACCAATAGATTGGGACTATTTTCGAGAAACACTTGAACAAAAACTGAACGTAAATACTCCCCTCAAAACCGCTCAGCAACTAGACGACAACGTAGAACACTTGACTAATTAAATACAGCAGAGCATGTGGGACTCCACAATATACATTAGGGCAAGAAGTACTGCAACTCGACCACACAATTTACCCCTCCACCTAAGACAACTGATATACCTCAAGCGCCGAGCAAGAGCTCGATGGCATCACGCTCGATACCCCTCCAACAAAAGACTTTTTAATCGTTTGACTAAACATTTATCCAACGAACTGCAAAATTACCTAAACAACCAATATTCGACTTATACCCAATCACTATCTACTGACGACAATTCATTATGGACTGCTACAAGAAAAATCCTCAAATATAAAACCACATCTCTTCCTCTACAACGGTCAGATGGAACTTGGGCCAAATCCGAAGAGGACAAAGCCCAACTCCTAGCCCAACACCTCTCTGCAGTATTCAATCCACACCTAGACATCCAAGACCTCCACCATTCTGAAAAAATCCTTAACGAACTTGACGAACCATTACCTCTCTCCCTCCCTCCAAAACCTTTCTCCCCTAAAGAAGTTAAGCAGGCCATTTAAACCTTTCCAAAAAGAAATGTCCAAGTTACGACTTAATCATCATCCTATCCCAACTACCTAAAAAAGCCATTATCTTTACAAGCTACCTATTCAACGCTGTCCTACGTACAACCCATTTCCCCACCTGTTGGAAATTTTCTTCCATCAGGATGCTCCCAAAATCTAAGAAACCAAATCACCTTCCTAGCTCCTACCGACCCATCAGTCATCAGGAAATTCCTACAAACACAATTCCCCATCACCTATTCGCCTTTCGGAGTTGCCACTCAACTGTACAACAAGCACATCGCATAATCGACGTTATTTCCACATCCCTTGAGCTAAAACAGTATTGCCCGGGTGTGTTCTTGGATATACACCAAGCCTTTGACCGAGTATGGCACTCTGGGCTGCTGTGGAAGCTCAAGAACAT
Source organism: Cimex lectularius (assembly GCF_000648675.2). NCBI lineage: Eukaryota > Metazoa > Arthropoda > Insecta > Hemiptera > Cimicidae > Cimex > Cimex lectularius. The sequence goes on along the minus strand of NW_019392968.1, from coordinate 90,427 downwards.
CCTACCAGCAACCTATTACCTTATCCTAAAATCCTATCTTAACGATCGTTACTTCCAAGTATCCCACCAAAATTCATTGTCTCCTATCCATCCTATACTTGCAGGTGTCCTACAGGGCAGCGTGCTCGCTCCTTTCCTTTATTCAATTTATACGTCCGACCTACCTACGCAACCTAACACTATCACCTTCACCTTTGCCGATGATACCGCAATCCTTTCTCCTGATAAAGATCCTGTCACTGCTTCCCGTAATCTTCAAAATCACCTAACCACCCTAGAATGCTGGCTCCGTCTGTGGAGAATCAAGATCAACGAAATCAAATCAACGAACATAATATTTACTCTAAACAAGAAAACACTCCCACCAGTATACCTCAACAACGTTCCCATCCCAATTGCGAACCATGTACGATACCTCGGACTCTACCTGGACAAACGACTGACGTGGAACCCCCATACACGACTTAAGCGCACAGACTGTAATATACGATTTTTCATGCTTAAACGACTACTCGACAGACGATCAAAACTCTCACTAATAAACAAAATAAAACTTTACATTGCCCTCCTGGCCCCCATTTGGACATAGGACTTGAACTTCACGGTACTGCTAAGCGTTCCAACCTCAATCGAATCCAATCCCTTCAATCTAAAATCCTCAGAACAATAGTACAAGCCCCTTTCTATGTATCCAATCACACCATCCATACCGACCTAAATGTCCCTTTTGTTACCGAGCTTGCCCAATCCCGCTACAAAACGTTCCATTCCAAACTACTCCACCATCCGAACCCTTTCGTCAAAAACCTGTCATCCACCACATTACCTAATAATCCCAACAGAAGACTGAAGCGTCGGTGGCCCCGCGACAACCTTAACAGCTGACATCGGTCTCCTTCGATGGAGTACATCTCGCTCATCGTATTGATTACCTAACGACTACCATCACTGGATGGTTATTGTTCAAGCTTTCTCGCTACCGTTAATAATTGTATATGTAAATACTATCTGTTTTACTTGTTGCGTCGAAGAATGCAGATGTAAAAAACAAATAAAAAGTTTTAAAAAAAAATTGCCACAATATTTTAGCATATATTCTGCTGAGCTATACGCCATCTTCAATGCCCTCAGCTACATAGGTTCTACCAATATTCGTAGATGTTTAATAATCACTGATAGTTTAAGCTTCTTGGGAAAGTTAATGAATCAAAAATTAAATGCTTCCAACAACCACCTCATTTTTGAGATTTTGCAGAAATTTGATTCCTAAAACAGAAAAATCATTTGTAATTGCTTGCGTACAGACACTTGTAGAGTTGACATTCAACGAAAACTTTGATCAATTGGCAAAATAAGCAACTTCTCAGGGAAATACTTCTACCTTTACCCTTCGCTACAGAGAACTCCATAAAACTTAAAATTATATTATTAAAAACATGGGTACACAGTTATCGTAGTTCTAGTAAAGGAAGTTTTTACAAAGCCATACTACTAAATAAAATATACCATATACCATAGCAACCAACAAGAAAATAAAAAAAAGTGTGTCGTACGATATGTAGATTAATGTAGATTACGCTCGAATCATCGCTATTTGCCATCAGTATTTATCCAAAATAAATATAGCCAACTCGAATATTTGTGACAATTAATTAGTACATGCGACCATCTTATTACGATCTGTCCAAATAAATGAAAGAAAGGGAGGGATTATTAAATTCTATAAATCACTGTCTAGATTACGCTTTTTACTATCAAACCATTTTAAACACCAAGAGTAAGGTGCCTGAAATTTGCCTAGAATTTGCTGAATTCCTGAAATTCCTGTTTCGTTTACTCTACAGGTATGTGAATGTTCATCAACAACAGAAATGGTGTGAATGGCTGTGGGTTTCTATTCACCAAACCACTACACTCGGTATAAAGGGTGAAAGTTTTGTGGGCGAGATATTGCCGAAAACGTCTTAATCTAAGTATTACCCATAAAGCTCTTTTTTATGTATGGAGTAATTCCTTTCCGAATCGTTAGCATTTTAGAGGCTATGGGCTGCACGTTGTTTTCGCTATCTGCCTAGGCTACTACCAATCGCGCAACGTGATGCATCGGTGTAAAGGAAAAATGCTTTGTTGAAGTTGGGTGCTGCCAATAACGGGGGTGACATCAAATAACATTTTAAAGTATTGAACACATTTTGACATTCACGATCCAGAATAATTCTTAATTGTTCGATTTCAGTCAATAAACCACTACTGTCATAGCTCCATTATTTATTACAAAACCATGTAATATGCATACATTACCTTTCCGTTTCCAGATTTACATATCCCCTATATTCCTTCAAATTCACATATTCACTTCATCAATCGTCGTATTTTTTTCATAACACATCTGTCCAAGTGGAATCTCGTTGATTAATAACAACAACAGACATAGGAATTATTTGTGTTGATAAAGGCTAAGATCTTCTACTTTATTTAGGATCTGGCGGGAACGATGAAAAGGGTTCCGTCTTGCAGCAATTAGAATATTTCTATCTTCCCAGCGTCTTAATGCGCTGAGATCCACTACCAGGCCTCGTATTGGCACTTCCAGTCTCTCGAAATCGGTCTAAAGCCCGGGGAACCACGCTCTGAGACACGCCAACTGCCTCTGCCATATCCACTTGCTGTTAACCTCATTTTCACAATAACATTGACAACTCCTGCTTCAAGATGATGTCTTTCCATGGTTATAGAAAATACAACTGGATTAAAATGGTGACGAAAATGAGTTGGTTTACAATATGACTTATCTTCATGTTTATTATTCTTAAGTAAAATAAGAAACCATTATTAAAAATGAGGATTAACAAATTTTTGGTTTTTTGTTTCTATTTTCTATTTTATTTTATTCAACTGACAAGAATATATCGGTCAATCAAATTAAAATTAATAGAATAAGAATAAGAATAAATTACAAATAGCCCTATTCATTTTTGCCCACTACAACCTCACTGTAAGGGACTGTAAGAAAAATCACTTTGTCTACCTTTCAAACTTCCTGGGGGCGTTTTTACCATTGGATATTCATGAAGTGTGATGTGATTCGGTCATTTTGTACTCTCCCCTTGGAAGCTAACAAGTTCGTTTTCGAGATTCCCGACTCGACCCTATCTTTTAAAAGTAATACATAAACATTGAAGCCGCTTAGGGAGAAGTAGTAACAAAATTTCTATTTCCACCCTTTCATTTGATTTCGGATAAGATTGCTGATCAATTTGAGACCTACTTGTTGTTTGCAGGCGAAATCCCCCTCGGTTTCACCGATAAGGATGACCTTTGTAAAAGGATTCTCGGTTACCTTTAGCTTTTTTCTGTAAAACGGTAGACACTGACTCAGCGGAAATTTTGTTTGCCGTTAGTCTTTCTTTTCAATGCCGCCTTTGCTTCCAAACATATTCTCTGTTTAGGCTTATTAACTTCATGAGAAGAGAACTCGTTCTACATGCAGTTTGCAAGAGTGCATTTTTTTGCTATGAGTATATTCTGCTTTAATTTTTTGGTTTATTTAATTTTATTTTTCGGGTCCTAATGCAGTGCTAACAGTTTTGTATTGAAATATTTGATAAATAGCCAGGTTATAAATATTTGGGAACTGTTTCTATTTTATACCAACACCCTTTCAAATAATTATATTTTGAATAGAATTGTCAACCTTTCCTTGAATTAGCTGTTCAAAATATAGAAATATTACAAATTTCAACCGTTATTAACATATGGGCTAGACAAATTTAAGAAAAACGTGAACATAATACTCTATTCTTTTATTCAAATATATTCACATTTTATCAAATAACTCCATTTTAATTCCAATTGTTTTGAGTGAGTGTTTCTGGTGCAAATGGGAAAATATTGACGCAATTCTTCCTTTTCCAATTTATAAACCCATTCTTGAAAGTAGTATAAAATGATCACTTCTGGGACTGTCTCACACTTCACTCATAGAGTCTGACGGGGTTCTCCCACTTCCTGTGATGTTGTCTTGTTTAAAGTTTAAGTTATCGCTGTTCTTGATATGTTGGGCAAAGCAGTTATCTATATTCCGTTTTTCCTAAGCTTGAGATATACTCACAAATCTGGAAATGGCAGATAGAAAGCTTGTTTCAAATTCCTTGCAATTGGCTTCTTTTGTTTTATACAGATATCATTTATTTACTTTACTGACCACTGTTGTCTCTTTCCTTTCTGTGATTTTATAGCATAGCATTCTATGGTCTGATCCAATTTCTGATTCGCGGTTCTGCTGTGAATGAACTCTTGGTACCAAGTCGATGCTTGCTAAAATTAAATCTATGTTACTTCCTCCTATACGATTTTCAGATGTGGGGTTATTATCGTTTTCATTTGGGAACTGTTTCTATTTTGTCTTGTTGACAAAATCTACTTTACAGAGATTTTTCTGCCAAGTAAGTTTCCAAAATTTTTCTTTTCGAGTTTGTTTTACGGTCAAACGAAGCAGTAGAGGGGGCGTTGCTATCCGTACCCATTAGAACCAGACTACTTTGAACCGTATCTACTGTCATACTCAATTTCTCAAGGTCTTCTTCAATTTCATTTTTGTCATTTAGATAGGCACTAATAATGAAGACATACAGTTTCCATGAACTTCTACACCAACTAAGTCTTCATAAGAGAAATTTGAGTGTTCCCCGAGGAGTGTATCTTCCACCATTCATAAATGCCACATATCTCATTATTTTGACAATATGGTCCCTGTACTATGGCAGTATCAGCTTTCGTTATAGTTCATGAGATGGTTTAAACCTGATTTTGCTGCTCTAGAGCGTTGTAAATTTAGCTGAATTATTTATAAGTTAACTGTTTGTACTCTCGTGACATCGGTATGCATCATGGTTCATAAGCGATTGACATTTGAAGGCGTTGTTCTTTTTCAACATAACATAGGTAGGTTTTGCCAGTTGCCACGTGATTACAAACTAGTATTGCTCTTACTATTTGCATTAAAATTAATACAATTACTACAATTGTATTTTTTTTCAGAATCCTATACGATTTTTTTCGACCAACCACTAGGGTCATGTCCGCCTTGATAGATAATATTTATAATGAAAATTAAATTTTATTAGTTAGTTATTCAGAAATCGTGAGATGCGGTCTGATTTCTCAATAATTATCGATTAACGGTCACTAATCACCACACATTTGTTAGTTAGGCTATTAACTCGTAAAAATTTTAATAGTTTGTCAATGCTTTCTTTTTGATTTCCTAATATTTGATTTATTAAATTTGATATATAAGGTGCATTTGCCGTTATTATAGCTAGAGCAGACTATTAGTAAGTGCTTTACAGTTAGGATTTGTTCACAGTTTGACACTTGTGTGGTTAGCCTCGTGACATCAAATAACCGTGAGAAAGACGGGTATGACCAATTCTTAGTCTTGTTAACACCGTTTCTTCAAATCTAGATTTTCTAATTGATGATTTCCAAGGACTAACACTACTTTTTATTTCTTTTAGCTTGTTATCCGTTACACTGTTCCACATTTGTTGCCAGGATAACCAAATGTTTTAATAACACTTAATAACGTCTTCATGTGGCATCGTTGTTATTGGTAAACTACTCTCGATGGCCTCTTTAGCAGCTTGGTCTGCTAGTTCGTTTCCCGCTATTTGTCAATGGCTAGGTATCCATATAAAGAACACATCAGTTCCTATTGAGTGTATATGTCTGAGAGAAAAAGTATGTCTTGAATGATAGGTTTATCAGTAAATTTATTTTTTATTAATACAAGTGCTGAAAGTGAATCGGTGCATAAGGCTATTTTATCGTATGATGGTACTATTATGTTTAGACGTTTGCTTATGGCAATCAGCTCCCCAGTATAATTGCTACGTAAATTTAGAGTGAGAACATTATTTCCTACTGTCACAAACTACACTGGCTCGTGTTCCTGACGGGGATTTGGACCTATCTGTATGGCAAAAAGTTGTGTGGTAGTTTGTTTAATAGCTCTAAGAATTCTTTGGCGTATACATACTGTGGGGTGTTACTTTTAATATTTTTTGTGAGTGATAGCCATATTTTTGGAGTCGGAAGCACCCAGGACTGGGGATTTATGTTATATCTCAAAATAGGGGGTATAGTGACGCCAAGATTAAATTAATAGCGGCACCGATTGCATACTGTTTAATTTTATAGTTATTAATTTCTATGTAAAGTTTCAATCTTCGTAGAGTTCATTAGACAGTTGAAAAAAGAAGAAGACTAATTGTTGGGTTCACCTAGCTTTCGGCAAATTATAGTACCATCATCAGAGCCTATTTATTAAAAATTAAAATAAATAATATATAATTAACAGTTAACAAAATAAAATAATATAATACTTTCCCAAGAGTGCAGAAAACGATTAACATGGAAAACTATTGTAAAAGCGTTTTGGGTTTAAGGTTATGAAGCACATGGCCAGCATACCAGATTTTATGGTGAAAATGACATCTATATAAATTGTAAGTAATTATTAATATACAGTGTTTATAATTTACAAAAACAATAATTTATAATAAAGTTTAACAATACCTCGCTAATAAAAAATCCATATGACTAAAGGTCCAACAATTTTGTTCTGACTAGTAATTTTTTACAGGTAACATTTATAATCACAGATAGTATTTTTCACTAAAATTATAGCTATTTACGGAAAGTATGTACAAAGGATTAAAATTAATGAGAGACAGAGCGTTTACACATTTCCACACTTAGTGGAATTAAGCGGTTTTAGTAAATTTAGTGAAGCATAACATTTTGCTTTTGTTTCTTTTATGTGCTTAGTACAATTCAAGGCTCTGTCTATAGTTACGCCAAGATAGGTTGTCGGGTCAGTGAATTTAATTTGTTGATTATCAATACATAGTTGAGGAGTATTTAGCGGTTTTTTTTTCAGAAAAGGAATGCGATTGTTTTATGTTCTGATATTTGAAAACTATGTTGCTTAAGCCATTCATTACTATCGTTTAACGTTTTTTATATGATCTCTGTTAGTGTGTTAACATTTTCCCCTGAACAAAATATTACTATATCATCAGATATAGTATGGCTAAAGCCGGTAGGTTTACGGTTTTTAATATTTGGTTAAACCCGATACAAAGAAGTGTCGCACTGAGTATCCTTGAGGAATACCGTTCAATTGAATAAAGATGTCTGAAAGAGTGTTTTGATATTTGAAAGCGACGATTTATCGATTGCTTAAAAAGTTGGTTATTAATGACAGGATATGGCCATTGATGCCAAAATCGACTCGGGTATCTAATATGACAAGCTTGGCTATGTCTAAAAAAACGGCTAATACCTTTTTTTTGTTGAAATCATTCATTATAGTGGTTTTGTAGAAAAACTAGGTTATCCCGTGTTCCTCTACCTTTCCTGAAACCACTCTGCCATGGTGGATTAAGACCATGGGAATCAAAAAACCAATGTAACCTATTTGTTACCATCTGTTTCTTTAGCTTACACATACTGCACTTCAAGGAAATTATCCGATAGCATACTACGTCGTTCCGTTTTTTATCTTTTTTTAATAAACGGATCGCTTTGGCTGAAGTCCATTTTTCAGGAAATTTCTCTCCAATGAAAATATTATTTATAATTTTTAGAACAAAGATTTTATCCGCCTTTTTTAAATTTTTTATCATGGAAATACAAATATTGTCCGGGCTTGAAGATGTGTCTTGACGGGTCTGTAATGTATTATCAAACTCGTATTGAGTGAATGGTAGATTGATGGGATCAAGAGAATTAATGGTGGGTGTGATTCAAGTTGATTCCCGCTGGTTTTTAGTTGTTTGACATTATCGGTATAAGTTGTGGTAGATGAGATTGTGCAGTGATGTTCGCCTAATGCGTTTGCAATTTGTTTTGGATCAGTAATGTTTTGACTGTTAATTCAGTAATAGTAGTTAATAGTTGCAACCCATAATTTTCTTATCGCGTTCCAAATAATTGTATCTGGTGTATTAATTTTGCTCAAGAATTGCTGCCAAGAAGATTTTTTACTTCTCTTAATTACAAATCATGCATGACTTTTACTTGCTTTATATGATTCTAGGTTGGCAGAAAACGGATTTCTTAGGAATCCGCTTATGAATTTTTTCTTTTTTTAACAGCTTCTTCACATTTGCGGTTCCACCGGAGGAATGATTTCTTATTGCTATTAGAAGGCTTTGTGCTAGGTAACGTTACTAGAGCAGCTTGCTGTATTTTGTCATTTAAAATGTCAACTATTATGTTTACGTCTTGTTCAGCTAAATCAAAGTCTTTAAGTCCGCATATCCCTGACAATTTATCCCCTTACGATCCAGGGTTCCGAGCAGTTCTTCAGGTGTTAGGCTCCATATAAGAGGTGATAACACCCATCCTTGAGGACATCCGTTGCTTGTGCTAACTTCTATAGTGTCTGATCCAATATTTGTTTCAGCTATTCTAGTTCTTAGCATTTCTCCAATCCATCTAGATGTAGTTTGGTCTACATGTTTTTTCCCTAGAGAGGCCGTCATGGATGCATGAGATGCATTGTCGAAGGCTCCTTCGGGTTTCGGGGAATGCGCAGATTGCTATTTTCCTTGTTTCCAGTGTTTCCTTTGGGTCACTGGTTAACTGGTACGAGCAGTTTCTGTCGATATTCCTGGCTCTGTATGCATGCTGACAGTGATGGAGTGGTTTGTCTACCAGCGCTATCGTTCTTATATGGTTGTCTATCAGCTTTTCTAGGGTTTTCAGTAGAAAGGATGTTAAGCTGATTGGTCTGTAGGATTTGGGTAGTGTAGGTATGAAAGTGCTTCTCCACTCCGTTGCTTGGAGGTTTGAAGTTAAAAACAAACAAAACAAAATGGCAATAAATACAATTACAAATGAAACAAAGCTGTACCTGAGATTTTCTTGCTGTGCGATGCACTGTCTTGTAGGCGAATGAATTGGGACACAATCAAAAAATTGGTCAAATGGAGAGCGCCAAATCGACTTGTTTGCTCGATAAGATCTTTCTCGCAGCTATTAGAACAGCCCCGTTGTCAACGTACCCATTCCTGAACTGAGGTCCTTTGGAGTTTTTACATCTCCAAACCTGAGCGAGGATGGTCGCTGGACGGCCCTCTCCTGATCGGCTGTTAACTGTTTGTCCGGGTATTCCTCCAACACCATGGCCCTTTCTACCGATTTGATATCTTGCTGGTACAGCCCCCTACTGATTGCCCTCCCACCAACAATGTGCTTGTTTCACGTTGCTTCCCTCACATTTACTTTATTTGGGACATGTGCTAGGATCACTTACACTCGATGATTGGGTGCTACTCACTGGGCTCCGGTTTTTGGGTCCTCGGTGATTTTCCAGTGGTCGGCCTCGGTGTCGGAGTCCGGAAATGAACATTAGGGTTTTGCTTCCCTTTCCTGATACTTTTCAGGATTGGCCCCTCCTTTTGTTTGGCTCTTTTGATTGCCATTGTCTCTGAGACCTGATATTTTCTTGGGTTTGAGAGGCAGTTTTCTTATTATTCTCCGTCACCCCCATTTGAGTGGTTTTGTCTTTTGGTTTGTTTTTCTCCTGAAGACCCCCCTCCATATCTGCAGAAGGTGGCGCGAGGAGATTGTCCTCTAATTCTTGGTTTATAGGGAAAAGGATTCGGAAACCTCTTCTATTTCTATAAGTTGGTTTTAGAGGTCTTCCTTTGCAGGTTCCCACGGTTAGTTTTGTTTTCACTCGTTTAATCCGTATTATTCCCAAGAGTATGATGGATCTAAAGATCCGCTCCCGAGGAGCCCCTCTCCGATGTAAGCTTGTTGAAGCAGTGACAGGCCAAAGTCGCTAACTCTCAACTCTCGACTCAACCGAGGCTTCAATTTCGATAAATCGAAAAAAAAGATACTTTTCAAATGTTTTTTTAGACTTTTGATATTTCCTTAGTTTTATAAAGGTTTTGTGGATATTTTGGGGTGACCCACACCAACGGGTACCCTTGAGGCTCCGTTTTTGGTACCTCTGTACCATCCATCCACTCCCATAACACGATTGGGACTGGAATGGGAGATTGGGATTGTGATTGGGGTATGAAGAGAAGTAAGGTTATGGCGTAGGGTTTAGGAGGTGACAGGTTCCTCTGTTCATCTCTTACGGACTGTTTGATTGACATGTTACACCCGCGTGAGCTTCACGAAGTGGAAAGTGGGGTTGAGTATTAGAGGCTATTAGAGACACATAGTAACCATTCGTAGCCCATAAAAAGGAGAAAATTATTGATTTTTTTATCGATTATAAATCAGCATTTGACTCGCCGGAGTGCTATATATTATACTCGTTAGCTATTTTAAATAAATTAATAAATGTCCTAAGGCAGTTATATAAATAAAAGAGCGTGTGACTGGACCCTGCCACACTGCATGCGGGAATTACAGATAGCTTTTATACCAAGATGGGTTTAAAGCAGGGGTGCCTCTCTCGCCATTATTATTTGCATTATTTATCAATGATTTGCCCGATTTTGTAGAAGATGGGAAGATTCGTGCAAGTCAATTGTCTAATGTAGGAAGACGACATTGTATTTATTGCAGACCACTCAACTGTGTTACAGTCAATGATTAATAAGTTAGCCGAGTATTGTGAACTGTGGAACCTTACCTTAAGTTTAATGGCATCAGTAATGATATTGTACATAAATATAAATAATTTGGGTGTAATTTTAAAATTAACACTTTCATTCATATCCTATTTTGATCAGAAATTGAGGTTAGCAAAGTTTAGAATTAGGTCTAATTGTAAAAATATATCAATAAAAAATAATATTCCTTTCTCGGTTAAATTAGAAATATTTTACTCAGTTTCCCGATCCATAATTAGCTATGCAGTCCAAGTTTGGGGCTTTTTACTTTTTGATGCGGGAGATAAGTTATTATTTTTCATTAAAAGAATATTGCACCTCCCATATAATATACCAAATTATATAATATATTTGGAAATACGCTTAGCTCTGAGGTTTATTTATGCTGTCGGTTTGGAATTGGAAAAGTCATTAACGGATTTTAGATTGTCAAACATTTTAGCCTGAGTGGTAATCCGAAACAATATACATAAGTACTTGTGATTCTTCAGCTTCGAACTTTTGATTATTTAAATAAAGAAAAAGTAAATTTATTATTGGAAAAAGTTGAGCAAGAATGTAAAAATAGTCTAAGGCAAAAAGCGCAACGTCTCTTCTCCATAGTTGGTATGGGAATGTGAATTCAGAACTATGGGACAATCATTATATTTCTAATAACAATACTTTTAATGTTATGAGTGTAATTTTTAAACTTATGGGACAACTATTCGGATTGAATTAAAATGTCAACCATTCTGAAGAAAGACAGTTATGTTCTATGTGTAATAGAAGGGAAATAGAGGACTTGTGCCGTTACGTGGCGGTGCGCCATATCTTACGAGCGTTCGGTGTCAGATGGCTTGGCAAAAATACTTTAGAAAAGAAAGAATTGGTTGAACTCATAAATGGTTCTGAATGGAATAGCGTAAGCAACTAGCACGTTCATGCTGGAAGATATAGAAACTTTTTAGTTAAACAGTTTAATCATTGATCTCATAACTTGTTATATATGTGTGTAATGTATGTAACTTGGTGGCTACAGGCCAACTGACACAAAAGGACTTTGTCCATATAGTAGTGTCCCTGAATGAAACTTTAATACTGTAACTTTGCCAATATTTAAATAAACACTTTTTTTATTATTATTAGATGACATGTGTTTGGGACGTCTTGTCACGACCAATATCAACTGACGGTTTTCAATTCCTTTTCAGACTCTTATAGGCAGAAAGATAATAAATAATTCACGCTCATGAATTGTGCATGTGATGTAAGCAAGTAATAAATATATAGCACACTTCTACCCGTTCTGACCAATCCGACCTCAGCTCAAATCGCCTATTATAAATATTTCTACAATATAAGACACGTCGGATTATGCGATTATGAACGATATTTCTTCTCAGTAATGACAATTATAATTTTATCGTCGTTATTTCACGAAGCATTTCATCTTTAAAGCTTGCTATCTCTTTACAATCACGGAATAAAACGTCCTAAAATAAGGCGAAATTCATATTACATATTTACTAACAATAATTTATTGAAAAAAATGAACAAATGCGCCAACCTTCTAGTGAAAACGTACACGGTTATTCAGTGTTTCTCCTACGACCTACGAAAAATTGAAATATCTTTTCAATACGAGACTAAAAATGCTGGTATTACATCTTTAACGACCGGTGTCCAAATTGACATACGGTTTGAATGAAAAAATAGAATTAATTTGAATTGGGGGTGCAAATACGATACCCTTTTCGAGATTCGATTTTATCCAGTTTAATATTAAACACAGGGCATGAGGGTAAACTGCGTCCACATACATAACACACCCATACACCTACACTGACACAAGTACATTTACATTATATACACCTTAGGGCTACCGTCCCTAGGAAGGTTCTTGAGACGAACTCAAAGTCTCACGTCTTGGGATTGGCGACCCAGTACGAACATAACTCCGCCACACCTAACATTTGGTGGAGTGAGGGCGGTAGACTTGGACCGGGGAAATACGTGCTCGAAATACGCGGAGCTGGAGCCTCTCGGAAAAACGGTGGTTGTTGCCTGGATTCCGGGACACGTCGGCCTGGAGGGTAACGAACGCGCGGTCGAGGCGGCGAAAGCCGGTACGGACCATCGTGATCAGGCCCCCTGACGCTAAACACGCAGTCAAAAATATGATAAAAGAATGATGTCAGCGTCAGTGGGCGGGATCGTCGGAGAGGCTCTTGCGAATCAAGAGCATGACCGGCCCTCAGAAAATCTGAGCAGGAGACGAGGGATCGTCCTCACCCGACTGAGGATTGGCCATACTCGGTTGACACATGGGCATCTGCTTTTGGGCCAAAGCCCGCGCAGGTGCCCCTTATGCAGAGAAAGGTTGCTCGATGTGTCCCACATAATAGAGGCGTGTCATGCCTTGGCTCCATACAGAGAGTGTGTAGGCATACCGCCGGACTTAAGAAGGATTCTCGAACAAGGTAGCGAGTTTCAGAGTCCCCTTTTCCGCTTTTTAGGGGAAATTGGTTTTTTTTTATTGTATATAGTATGTCTTATGTGTTGTGTCTATTTGTTTTCTATGCGTGCATGTATTTATTAGCGTGAATGGCAAGGGGTGAGGGTGAAATATAACGTCATCATCACCCCTCGAACGATGAGAGCGTAAGAGTGTGTGTTCGGGGTCGATGGCGGAATATTTATAAAAGTACTCCATCGACCCCAATCTAGATTAGTTTGAATTATAGGGTCAGTGGAGGAGTATCAAGTACTCCACCGACCAAACGGAATGAGTGTATTGTATGGATGTATTTATCTGTATGAATGTAGTGTTTGAAAGGGTAAATAGAACATAAACTTAGTTGGGGGCTGCAATGACCTAGATGTCAAAAAAAAAAAAAAAAAAAACCAGCTTAACGTCGACTGATATAACATGCTTTTATTTATTTAGTTATTAATTGTTCTAGGATATCGATAGTGTGTACTATCAATACGCGGTGAAGGTCTTTGCTTAGAAAAACCTCAGTACATAATAAATCTAATCGCAATATTCTAAACGTTATAAATCATTTGAAACTATTTTTATTTTACATCCCTCAATCAATAACGCCTATCATCAGTACTATTCGTAACGTAACGTTTGATAAAAATACTAGGGCCTCTGAGTTTTAATTGACAATAATTTTAAAAATATATCGTACAGCGTGAACACTTTTTGACATGATTTAAACATCTTTCCTCCTTCATGACATTTACAGAAATCAAAATATTTTTACACGGGCTACACATAAGTAATACGTAAGTAATACCTACAGTTGCGTTGGCGTTATGTTTACGAGAATTGTTTTGTGTGGTTCATTTTTGGATACTTTATATTACCACTCCATATTTGATAAATATGAACAGGGTAAATAGCTGAAATTACATTTCCAATTTTCTCAATAACCATTATACTTAATAAATGCACCCAAAATCAATGTTTATGTGCTTAAATGGAATGTATTATTAAAAAAATGAAGTGTAAAACCTGTGGACATGATTTCGTCATCTTTTCTTATTCAAGCCAAGTACAAATATTATATTAATTACATGTAGGTTAAAGATAGAAAATAAGTGAATTCAGTTGAGGAGGGGGTGGGCCTGTACGTTCATACGAACTGTATCTAGGATTTGCTAGGATTTGTTTCTGAATACTTTTAGGTAAGTATCTTATATATGCCGCATCTCATTTAAATACTTCTGCATCTAATTTTCTTAGAATAATTTCTTAAAAAAATTAAATAATAAAAAATCAAATTGAACGAAAATAAATGAGAAAATTAAAGTGAGCCAATGTTTCAAATTAAATGAAATAACATTAAATAAAACTCTTCACCCGAAAATAATGCCTAGAAACTCACCTTGTTGGAACTTGTCGAATTCACAGCGACGACGCAACTTCAGGCCCGAGTCCGTCGCAGTCTCCGATGTACAACTTCGGCTAATTTTCTTGATAGTATTAATTTCGGGTTGAACCAAAAAAACAGTTAAATCACTGGCACAACTTTAAATACCGAAAACGCCGGAGAGAATTCTGGAGGAGTGGATCGTAAGAGAATTCCATGAGAAGTGAGATTGGCTCGCGTAAGCGGAGGGGATCAAAGGAAAACAGCTACTTGTGTGATTAAGAGTACGATTTTTTACGTATGTACAGTTGGCGTAAACATCTATTTAATGTGTTATACTAGTTGAACCAATAGCTGTTATTCAATGGAAACCGTGAGAAGGATAATTCATTATTTTAAGTAGACAATGAGAAGGATTCATTATTTGAAGTAAATTCTACGTCCTTACGTTTTTTATTTATATTTATATGTATCTGAAGTATATTGTATGTATTCTTTATTTGCGACAGTCAACGGGTATTTGGAGCACTATTGTATGATTTATTACAAAAAGAGATAGAACATATGATGGATTTTTTGTGAAATAATTTAATACGAACTACTTGCTTCCAATCATCACACACTGTGACATATCAGCATGGTCAAAAATATTAAATTTTTGATTGATATTTTCCTTAATAATTCAATTACAAACAACTTTTCTAAAAGAATCGTCAACATGACAAGACTTATCCTTAAAGGAAACGTGTGGTGATTAGTGACTGTTAGTCGACAATTAATCAGAAATCGTGAGATGCGGTGTCGCGGTCACCATCTCACGATTTCTGAATACTTAAAGGAAACAATGTCTATACAAAGCGGTTTTGCTATATGATCGCCCTTCTTACTGTACTCGCTTGCAATTCAGTTAACACAAATCGTTCTAAGCAGATCTTTTCACTATGACAAATTTTATGAAGCCATGTTAATAACTTAGTTAGTCAGAACTTAAGCTGAATTTTATCTTGTGTTAACGTGACGAAAAATAAGCTTCAAATTTCCTTAATACCGTTTAATGAAGAGGCCCGCCATCCAAGGTTTTCAATTTAATCTTGATTCATATTTAAATCAATAATTATATGATAGCCTATTTATCAATCCCTGCTTTTCATATTCTTTCCAAAAGAATGAATATGGCGAAATGCCGAAACGGGTCTGAATAAACAAAATTGAGCTAGGATTGTCAGACGAGGATGATAGGTAATTATCAAATAATAAGTACCGTTATATCAATTATTGACTTTATGTTTTTTAAGATTTTACATAACGTGTCCGCTATTCCAAGGCCACCGTTATATTTAACATTTTTTAACTAACGCTTCAAATAATTGCTATTTGAAGATTTCTTGCATAAGGGATTTTGCCGGTACGCTAAATTTCCTGTGGACTTCGTAGTTCAGGTAATCTATCTATTGCAAGCATTTATAAAAGCACCTTTCATGAATGTTATGTATTTCTTCTTTATGCTGACCTAGTTTGAGAAATGTTGAGGGCTTGATAGTTGAGGAAGCTCTAACAAAGTAAAGATTAATTATTGGGCGATTCGACGCAACTTCAGTTTAAATGAAATTGAGGATGAAAAGTGCCAAAAACTCCCAGGAAAAATCATTAGTTTGGCAATTTTAGGAGAAACTAGAAAACAGTGTTAGTTAACCATATAGCATACATACGCAAACCACATTCCACGCCAGTCTCTTATAATTTTAGCTAGGCTTTAGGTAGGCGGTTCAGCCTTAGGGTCTCTTTTACCCACTTGATGTGGCTTTATTGAAAGAAATTAAGGTTGCTATATTTCTAGCTAACATTCATTCCAGCTTGTAAGTAAATAAAACAGCTAAAAATTTTTTTTGCCTTATGGTCATATTAGCCATGACGAATTCTTATATATGCTGTTCAAATTGGGGGTTATCGGGAAAAAAGGGCCAGAGGCGACGGTGGGAATCGAACCCACGCCCGCGGCGTTAGAGTCTCTCATGCTAACCACTCGGCTACCGCGGTCCCCCGCTAAATATTTTAATGTTGGAAAACCAAATATACATACATTTTTAAGAGTCGAGATTCATGAAAACTTGTAGGAATTGTAAAATGTTCGCTATACAATCAAATGTTTTATCATATTTCGTACATAATATATGATTTCACGAGGCGCTAGGGGTCGCCTACGGACACATTTAGGTGGGACAAATGCCCCCTTCCAACAAAGAAGGTAGGTCAATCAATTTTCGGGCTAATAGGCACTCGGCTCCTGATCTCTGCAGCGGACTGATCCTAGCTTCTCTAACTGGTTAAACCGTAAGTCCTTTTCGTCTCAATTATTAATTGCCACAAGAAACTTTGAGGCCTGTTTATTTTAGTTTGTATAAATTTTACCATCAAGTTAATAAATTTATTTTTGGTCAAGAAGGTTTTGTTTTACTTTTGCTTTTCATTTTACTTTTCTTTATTTTAATTTCCCCCACGCTTTCACCACAGCGCACTCTGCTGATTTCGCTGTACGTGGGCTTTGGAAACGGCGAGCCATTTCCTGGACGTACGGTAAGTTTAGGTAACCGAAGTCCGTCGCAGGATAGAGCAAAGCTGACACCATATATATATATCATGATGACGAAACTCCCCTGCTTCCTGACTTGTTTCTGTTCTGCCCGTAACTGCGAGACAGCCTGTCCCTTCGCATTCGCATGGTATCATACCTTAGGTCCTCTCTTTCTGTTATTGTCCGCCAGGGAGAATCGTAGGTGATCTCAACTGATAATCTTGAGGTTACGTCACTGTGATTTATTATATATATCTATTTTTTTTTCAAATTGGACGATATCTCCAACAACAATATACTTTGTTGACTTTATCATCACCTGTTAAAAGCACACTATTCTTAGGGTACGTTTATATTGGAGCTGTGATAAATGATAAGAGCATTGATGAGAGCCGCGCCAAGAGCAGCGCAAAATTAATTTCTATGATATGCAGTTTATAGTGAAGTTTCGATAATAGCAGCCATCTCTGCTTTGTATGCGACGTTTTATTTATTACGTAGATCAAACCAATTAATTGAAAATATTTCTTTACAAATGAGTGATACTGAAGAAGAAATACTTTCAACTTCAAATGCTGTTAAATAATATTTTATTGAAACTGCAAATAAAAATCTTAAATTATACATCCTATAAATACCCAAAGATAAAAGTTTGGAGAATCTCATCATCTTTATTAGACGATTAAGGTAACACTACAAAATTTATGGAATATATGAAAATGAGAATAGATTGATTTGGCCTTCGATTACATACTTTCCCACATCTCTGGTGAGATTGAAAAAGATGGAGAATTTGCCAGAGTAGACCAATTTTATCCGGAGAGCGGCTAATGATTACAATCAGGTAAGTAAATGTAATCATATTTTATGAAAAAATTATTATAACAGATAATTCAAAACATAATCAGAAACAAGAGAAAGTAGTAGTAACACTAACACAGAAAAAAAAACTTTAACCACCAAGTAATACTGGAAGACTAAACCAAGCTGCTGAAAGTATTCATTATCTATTTATTTAAAACGTATATTTGTCCCAATTCCATTTAAATGCTATTACTATTGTTATAAATATTTCTGTATAAATTCTTTAATATTATTTACACCAACTTATATTACTGATGTTTAATATTAATTAAAAAAATTTCTTTCATTTTGTATACAATTTTATAGCCACTTCGTTCCATAATTTGTCGAGAACAAATCTATTATGATGATTTATCCCATAACCACATCTGATAAAAGCAAAGTAAATAGAAGGAGCAATTAGCGTCGCTCTTATCGTTGCTCGATTCCAAGCGTGTCTCAACGCGTCACTCCAATATGCATGTAAAATAATGACATGGTTTTCTTTGCTTTGCTAGTGTCACCGTTCGTCTCGTTTATTGCAGCTCAACATAAACGTACCCTAATACAAATAACAAAGAATGCTATTTCAGGTAGCGTTTCAATAAATCAGCTCGTGCGCTCTTCAATAAATTTAGCGTTACCACGTTAACGTTACGTAAAATCTCCCTATTATCGAATGGAATCCCGCCATTGGAAAATATAAATTTAAAAATGTATCATGCAACAGATATTTACCCTATATTTTATTCCTCATATGTGTATAAAAGAGAGCCATCACAATTGCTAAAAACCGTCTTTTATGGTAGACTAGAACTTCCACCGCTATATTTGATGAATATTCAACGCTATTTTCTCGAACAGAAGCTGCATTAAATAAAGTCGTTCCTTATTTCCATATTTCCATTTCCTTATTTGCATTTTCTAACAATTTAAGTCTTTGCTACTTCCTCATGGCGCTTCTCCGGCGTTCCTTCCTGAATTAAACAAATTTACAAAATCGATTAGAAAAGTGGCAACTTTTGAAAAACTTTTGATGTCTCTTCGCGAAAGGTTACCTTTCGAAATTTATAAAGACATATATTTTCTTACATTCCGATCTACTGTAAAAATTCACTAAATCCAACCTGTTTCTTCATTCATTACAATAACACACGTTAAAATATTTTTATTAGTGCTAAAATAAAAAAATACGTTAAATTCAGTTTGGTGGATAGTACATTTACAAGGATTGTGTTGAGGGATTCGTCCTTTTGTCCACCACGCAAACCACATTGGTCATCGCCAGCCCACTCTTACTTAGCTTTACATTTCGTTTATCTTTCTCGTGCATTAATACTACTAAAAATTTCTGTTTCTTTTTCTGAGTTTAGATATTTTATGGTACAACGGTAATCAACTCTCTCTTTTCTTTGTCCTATTTCTAGCCTTTCTCTTCCCCAAGCCTCGTCAACTGTGAAATAAAATAAGACAAATAACAAACACAAATACACAGAAACAAAATAAAAACATGATAGTCTGGTTAGCATTGACACTACCCCAGAGTACTCGATAGTCCTCGGTGTAATTAGGGATAAACCCTACCTTTCACGCTAATAAATCGCATTCACACACCAGACTACATTCACATTACCACTGAGTACTCGATATCCCTCGGGGTAATTGGAGATAAACACTACCATTCACGCTTATAAATTACATTCACACACCAGACTACATTCACACTACCCTAGAGTACTCGGTATTCCTTGGGTAATTGGGAATAGTCCCTTCCATTCACGCTAATGAATTACATATACACAGCACAATTAATTTACACTTCCCCAGAGTACTTGATATTCCTCGGGGTATTTGGTGGATAAACCCCTCTATTCACCCAAATAAATACATTCATTCCAATAAATAACATATATTACATAAATGAAGACACAAAGATTCTATATACAATAAAAAATATTTATGGTCCAGAGATAATGGAACAGCGATCTGTGCATTCTGCCGTGCCTCAAGCCGAGAGTAGGTCATTCGGTATGTCGTATTTCTTTCTTTGCTGACTTAGTTCTTTGCAATCCGTTATTATATGCTCTCCTACACACCTAAGTCGTCTTCCCCATTAAAAGATGTCCGTGTGTAATCTTTGAATGACCTATGCGTAACCTCGTATGTCTACGGAGGCCAGGGACGATGTCTTTTTTACATTTGCATAATTTACATGTATTTCTTTCGTCCCAGCTGATTTTCCATCATGATCCAATCACAGGTAGCCATACTCAACGAATTGAGTCGTTATGGGGACAAGAAAAACCTAGGAAGAAAAAAGAACATGGTACAAGTTTGATATACTCATATTTGTGTGAATTTCTATGGCGTTACAGAAATAGCGGTAATGATAAGTTCAATCAATTAATAAATGATATTGTTCATTTTTGGCCACCAGAATAAATATGTAAAAACAGTAAAACAAGTTTTCTACAACGGATAATGAGGGGTTCCTATTCCCAAAAAGACCCGATGATCCAACAAAATTTGAGATAAGTTTCTCTGTTAAATAAGACCTAACTTATTTATATTTCCAATCTCCTGAATTTTGTAGCATATTTATATTTTGATATACATTTACGACTAAATCTGATGTATCAGGTAAAAAGTAAAAAAACCAGGGCTTAAATCGTTAGTTAAGTTGATATTAAATTCGTTTTGGGGCCAATTTAACTAGAGGGAAAATCTAGCACAAGCAATGTTAATCGAGGAACCGTCGGAATTTGATTATTTGCTTGCGAACCCTAATATCGTTGTTAATTACGTTCAACAGTGAATGAAGAAGTAAGTTTTGTTAATTGGGAGTATGAACAGGAAGTAGTAAAGCTATCACCGAATGTTAACGTTGCTACAGCTGCCTATACACCGACTCAGGCCCGGCTTTTTCTCTATAGGTATCTTAGACAACTAGGCGAGAGGGTGCTATATTATGACACGGATTCTATAATACACGTACAAAGACCCAATGACGAATATAACCCTCCTTTGGGCAACTATTTCGGCGATTTTACTGATGAACTTACCGAATACGGTAATGGAAGTTATATAGTGGAATTGGTATCAAGAGGGCCTAAAAATCACGCTTACAGGGTTAAAAGCACAAAAGGTGGTGAATTACTTATGGCATGTAAAGTCAAAGGGATCAATTTAAACTTTCAAAATTCGCAGCAGGTGAACTTTGTAGCAATTCAAGACTGGTAATAAATAATCAGATTGTAAAATTTTGGAATTGTCTAATATTCGAAGGCAATTCAATTGAAGCGTTCTCACTGTTGATGAAAGAAAGACGTATAAAATCAATTTTATGAAGAGAGTGAGAACGGAGGTTTTCGATGACACCCTTATGGGCATTTTTTTAAATTTGGTATAATTAATATATACAACCAGTTTTGAACAAAATAATTATTACATGGTTAACTTTATGTATAACAATTTTTTTCTCTTGTTATATTTTTGTTTTTGCACTGCACAAGAATTTATACAGTTTATTATATGTTGTTTTGGTGTATGAGGAAAGCAGAATTTTGTAGTTTATATCTTCTCCTAATATGCTGCTTCTTTCTTCTTTGTATCTTTTGCATCTCATTATGATGTGCTGAAGATCTTCCGCGCAACCACACACTTGGCATTGAGGTGACTCCTTTCTTCCTATCTTATTGAGATACTTTACAATTAATTAAGGTTTTCAGTTGAGATGAAATAAGGTAATGGCACGAGAGGGATTCGAACCCACGACCTTCGGCTAGATACGCCGCTGCTCTACCACCTGAACTATCGTGACCTCGATCCACTCGGACATCAACTCCCCATCTCAACCCCACCTTATGAGTTTTCCCTCCTTATTGAGATAGTTGCCGCATAGCCCATGTTCGTCAGCATTCTATTTATGGTTGTGGTCTGCGCCCTGTCGTAGTGATCTCCACGGTGCCAAGGCTCTCGTCCTACTAAGGGGAAAATTCTCTTAAAAAATTGGCCTGCTCCTGCGGATGAATACGCCAATTGCCAGTCCATGAGAAAAGTCAAATGTAGGAATCTTTTTACGTCTTTTTTTTGGAACTGGTATGGCCAATGTAAGTCCAGACTCCGTTGCTTTTTTGGCTAATTTGTCGGCTATTTTATTACCTTTTATCCCCACGTGCGCTTGTATCCACCCTATTGAAACTTCCAGCCCATACGACTGTATTTCATGGATGCACTGGAGAATTTTCATTACTAAATTTCTCCGTGATAAAACCCTTCTCATTCCCTTTTAGCTTCCCCACTACGCTATTACTATCTGAGCAGACCACTGTGTGCCTAATTTGTTTTTGTTTCGCATATTCTAGTGCCTTTAATATTGCGACCGATTTTGCAGAGTTCATTGAAAGATTTTCTGGCAGCCGAAACGCTGGTTTCAGATTTGCTATGGGGTCGTAGAAAGCACAACCAACTCCCTTAGTTGTTACCGAACCATCCGTGAATATGTAGTGTCCTTTTGGAAAACTGGCCTTTAATTTGGACCAAAACAGTTGGTTTGCAATGCTAGCTGGGTGTTGGCTATATTTGTTGCAAAATTCAACATCGGGACTTTTAAAATTTGTGATATATTCCGCTTGAAATGCAGGACGAATACTGCTTTTCTCCACCTTCACTTTTATTGGTGCCATATCCGTAAATACCTCAGCTCACAAAGGCAGTGACTTTTTTCCCAGTATTTTTGAGTTAAGGTGGATATTTTCTCAACCTGGTCTGTTTTTCTCGCCATCAGGTTGGTCAGAAGCCTTCCCGCCAAAAGTTTGCGTCGTAGATTCAGGGGGAGTTCATTTGATAACATAATCATCGCATCCACTGGGGTACTTGGCAACACTCCTAAGCATAACCGGAGGGCCTTATTTTGGACGATATCCACTTTATTTTGTGTCGTTTTGGGAGCGTCTCCAAAGTAAATGAAGCCAAAGTCGAAAACTGATCCTATGTTCGCTTTATAAAACATTAAGCTGACTTTTATATGCGAGCCCATTCTGGGATGAGAGATACAACGGATATTGCACATCCGATAAGCTTTCGTTGTTATTTTTTGTATATGGCTTTTCCAGCTCATTCGTTTTGTAAGTGTCAAGCATAGGAAAGTAACCTCCTCACACACTGGAACATCGTAATTTCCCATCTTCATTACCTCCGGAAGAGATAGATTCCTTTTTCTACTAAAAGGGCACACTTGTGACTTGCTTGAGGAACTAACCATTCCATTTATATTGGTCCATTTTTCCAATGAGATGGCCGTCTCCTTAAGGGCTTCTACTGCAGCGGCCGTTTCTTTATGAGATGTGTAAACGCCGATATCGTGAGCAAACTGTATGATTTTCACTCATGGCGGAATGATTTCTTCTAAATCAGATTCGTAAATTGCGTATAAAATGGGCTCATGATACCCCACTGCGGAAGGCCGACTATACATCTACGGAGCCCTATAGTAGTCCCATTTATATTTAAGTAACTGTTCCTATCAGATATAAGCTTTATGATTTTCTTGCTAAAATTCTTTGGTATTCCAAGCCGGGTCATTTGCTCATCAAGTATTGTATAATTGACTGAATCATGCACTCCTTTAATATCTATAAAGAATGCTAACGTAATAAGATTCGAGGTGATAGCTGACTGAATATCGATCACTAGATTACCGTGTGCTTCCATAATGGAGAGTCCTCTTCTGAATCCCATCTGGCTCTCCGGACGTTTATGGTGTCTTTCTATCCACCATTCCAAACTATTTTTAAGTAAACGCTCGAAGGTTTTTAGCATGCATGATGTCAACGAAATGGGTCTATAAGGATCGGATTGATTGGAAGGCTTTCCCGGTTTTAACATTGGAATTATTAGAGTCTCTTTCCAATCTTCTGGGAATTCTTCTTGATCACAAATTCCGTTAAATATGTCTAAAAGCCTTTCCTTTGCGGTCTGCGGAAGATTTTATAGCATAGGGTAATAAATCTCATCCATTCCTGGCGCTGTGTTCTTATTCTTCTTAATCGACACGTTGAGCTCGTGAATTGAAAACTTTTCTTCTATAAACTCGCCTGTTTCGTCTATATACCGATCTCTCGCCTGGTGACCGTACGGCGTTATTACGTAATTAATAAAATCTATAGACCATTCGCCATATATTACCGGCGGAGTCTTTTCAACAAACCCCTTCATAACAGCACGCATTTTTTGCCAAATACGAGAGACGTTGGTGGATTGTGCGCTCAGAGAATTACAAAAAGCAAGCCACGCATCTCTTTTGAACTTTTTGATCACTCTTTGAGCGTTGTCTGCGCTGTCTTTATACTTTGCTTCCTTTGCGGCCTTTTTGAATTGACCAAATGCAATCCTCCATCGATTAATAGCTGTTTCACATTCCTTCGTCCACTATGTTCTAATTTTTAGCTTTCGGTTTTGTTCTAGACCTTTTGTGGTTTTTCTTCTCGGGTTTGACTTAGTTGATAATTCTTCAAGGGTCACCAAAAATTGTTTATAACTATCCGGACCCGAGCGCTCTTGTGGCCGTGTAAATGCCTGCTTATATAGTTCCCAGTCGGCTTTGGATATATTCCATTTTTTCTGGATTGAAATGCTGGGACGAATCGTATATTTTCCATCGAAAATATAATCGGCAGGTGATTCGAACCCATTGGGTCGTAGAGAGATTTCCAATCACACCTTAATGCTAATCCTGTTTCAGACGAAACAAAAGGAATATCGATAGCGGATACATTAGTCTGTCTTGCCTTGGGTAATAATGTGGGAGATCCATCATTAAGGTATACTAAATCGTTATCCCGGCTGCTTTTAGTAAATCCGCTCCTCTCCGGTCTGTGTGTGAGGAACGGAATACTTGGTTTTGCGCATTAAAATCTCCAGCAAGAATGAGTGGTTTCGGCAAAATTTTTATGAAGGTATCCCATTAGATATATGTTATGTGCAATTTGTTTCCGTGTAAATTGCAACTACAGTGAGATTAGATCCATTTGAAAGAGGTAGTTGAACAGCGTGATATATAAATCCGTGAACCATGTTTGTGTCATTAGAGTACAATTCTCTATATGCAATTTGACTTTTAATTAACAATGCCACGCCTGAATACCCATTGGCTTTATCTTTTCTGCAAATTCTGTAGCCTGGAAAATTTATTATTTCATTTGATTTAAGTCATGACTCTGAAATTATTGCGACATCGACATTGAATAACCCCAAGACTTATTTCTAGGGCACGTTTCTTATGTTTCAGCGAATGAGCATTCCACTGGAAGAATTTTAACCCGGCCAAACGCATTTACTGATTAAATATTAGTATTAATAACAATTTCTATCATGGGTTTTTCGTCTTGTCTTATCTTGAAACTTTGATTAAATATATACTGTATTAACTTATAAATACNCCACCACGTTCGCACATAGTCAACAGATCTTGGATTGGAACTTACAATGTTAGAATACCCTATATTTCTAAGTCTCTCATGTTTTCTTATATATAAGTTATAAATTTGACTCAACGACACTCGTTTTTAAGAAAGATTTATTTATTATATATCATTAAAATATCATTAAAGTTTACAATTAACTTTACATAAAAATGAATAACTTGTAAAATAAGAATTAGGACAAGGTCGTGATTAAGATGCGGTTCAACTCCGAGTCTGAGTCCGAGTAAAGTCTTCAAAAATGGCGGGAGAGGGTCTAATGTAGGCTCTGTAGAGTTGCTGAGTCTGCTGGATCTATTATGATGACAGAAGCAGCCGTTGCGGATGTAACTCCTCGACCCCTAGTTCGGGAATTTCCGTGGAAATTCTTGAATTTGGCGGATTTCTTCCTCGGGTGGCTCGGTGAAGTCTGTGGTCATCTTCTAGAATCGTGTCCAAGTCATGGTGGTGATTAAAGTCACTGCGATGATCAACATTATGATGATTGCCAGATTGCTGGAACTCATTGCAGTTAAGAAAACGTTGTTGTTACGATCCACGATGACGTTGGATGGAGTGTTTTGCAGATTCAATTCCTGAAGATGTACTTTGAACTTTGACATCTGAGTGACGTGGAAATTTAAATCAACGTTTGCCAAGATGTTTGGTTGCCCAAAGAACCTAGACTCGTGGTTCAGGTGTTTTCTTCGATATATTATTTGACTGTTGTTTGGGTTGATGAGGAAGACTCCTTGTAGTAATTTATCCTCGGCGATGACCTGGTCGATGATTTTTAAACGTTCTCCTGTGGGGGAAAGTTGCCAGGTACTGGTTGATTTGTGGTATCCACTCCAAGTGATTGGCAGAGATGTCCAGTGTTGTGTAGCTGCAAAGTTCTGTACTGCCATTTCCTAGCAGGTTCAATTCACATTGAGCTTTTGTGTAAGTTATTAAATCAGGGGTGCAAAAGTGTACGTATGAATTTTTTTTTTTTTTTGTACAAGTGTAATTCTTGTTTTCTCAAGACCAGATTGTGGTTGAGTAAATATTTAACATTTGGAAGTATAGTTACAAAGCTTTCTCCGTATTTGGCAGCTACGGGGTAGATTTCATATAGTCGGAAGTTTACATCTTATACAATAGGTATTTCTAATAAATGTCTGTAGGTTTGATAATACAATTGACTTTGATAATTTCCTGATAGTTTATTATGTTTTGTGAGTCAACTTCAAAAGGTAATCTATTTCCATAATAAGGCGAAATTTTATTTATTTCATAGAATAGTTCGCATGGGGAAATTATGCTGGGGTGTAATGTTTTTAATTTACAAAATGCTATAGAATTGTCTATATCCTGTAATGTGTTTAATATAATGTGATATAGAATCCGTATTTCATTTAAGATATTTTGTTGTATGTTTAAATCCATGTAATGGTCAATGTTCTCGTGTAGTTTCAATATCTTCTTAGCAATCTCGTGATTATTCTGGTTTATAATTTGCAGTGTTTTGTTGTATTCTTTTATGATTTCTGTGTTTAGTGAGTATTGAGCATTTATTTGTGCATATATTGTTGTTGTGAATCTAAATGTTTAATAATTTTTTCGAATCTTTCTTTATCGTCGTTATCTAAGTTACCGGTTATAAATTTAATTATTGTTCCGAGACCGTTTATAATTCCTCTCTTAAATCTATCTTTAATAATATTCCCTTGTGGGTTGATAAATTCTAATTTATCTCTTATAATTTCTCTGGTGTGGTTAATTATTTTACAGTGGCTAGTTAGAATGGCCCCACCGGTTAACGTACTAGTCCCGCGTATTAATTTTCCTTGTTGATAGAACAGTGTCGAGCGATAGTTTTCGTCAAGGACGTGTAGTTGATTTAAAAAGTGTTTTAGTTAAAAAAATGTATCAAAACGTGGTGGGACGTCTGTACTTTTGCAGTGGCTAGGTCTATAGGGATGAGTCCTGTGCCTGTTGTGATGTCCGTTATTATCGTTCCCGATGTGACTGCCAAGAGCAGTTTCCTGGGACAGATTTGTTTGTTAGTTACCCGTTTTACTAGGTCGTTTTATATTTTCTAAATGAATTTTGTCTTTTGTGTTGTAGTGTTGGGTCTTTATTTTTGCGGTTTTTAATTCTTTGTTAACAATATCTATCTGTTCCGGTTTGTAACGGTCCTTGGTTTTGCTGTTTTTGTGCGTTTCGCACGTAAACGTCTTTGGGAATTTCAGGGATGGTTTCCCTGTTTTCGTTCCGTTTGTAAATAGATTTCTCTTTGTTGATTTGGCTTAATTCTCTAATTCTCTCATATAATAATTTAGTTCGTTCTCTGTGGTTTACTATGTAGTCGTTAGTTAATTGCTCGTATATATTTACATCTAGTAGAGAGTCTCTATTTATATGGCCACTGTGGATTTCAAGTGGTGTGTGCTTTGTGGCACAATGTGTCGTGTTGTTGTAAGCGAATATGGCGTAATTCATTTTGTCTTCCATATTCTGATTGTTGAATTCGTCTCTAGTTTTGCGTAATCGTACGTGCTCTACGATTGTGGAGTGTAGTCGTTCTATCATCCCATTTGATCGTGGATGTTGTGTGCTGGTAAAATGTGTGTCGATTTTGTAGACATTAAGTAATTCTTTGACAAGTGAGTTATTGAATTGATTAATTTGTGTGTTATTTCGGCGGCCTGTGAAGTTTTTAGTTTATACGCTTGAGCAAGACGTGAGAAAGCGTCTTTGGTCGTGAGAAATTTGTTTCCGTCCACTGTAAAAGTGTCGATGTGGATTATTTTGTTAGGGCGTGTGGGTCTGGAGATGACATTCAGTTCAAGGTTGAGGGGCGTTCTGTGTATTTTGTCTTTAGACACAACTCGGATCTATTGATATAATTTCGAATATGGGTTTTTATGTTTGGCCAATAATATTTGTTTTTTATTTGGTTATATGTTTCGTCTATTTCTCTATGATTTGTCTTTCCGATGTGATACCATTCAATTATTTCCAACATCTCGTTTTGTTCAATTTTATTGGGGTCAAATTTTGCTTTGTTTTGGGTCATCAAGTTGATGTTGTTAGTCCCTTTTTGTATAATGAAGTCATTGACGTCTTCAACCGTAATCGGGTGCTCTAACTTTATTTCCATATCCTTTTCTGTATCGTTTTTCACCACACAAAGAGCTGTGCTATTTTTTATGTTTATCAAACCCTCACGGATTTGTAATTCATTTATTTTAATATTTCTCAATAATGCTTGTCCGTTACAGGCAATTTTTATTTTAATGGGGATGATTTTTTCGGAATTTGCCTCTACTAGCAATTCGGTTTGTCGAATCGGATTGTTCGTCCCTAGAGTCGGCATCATCCGAAATTTTAATATAAGCAATTGAGGATTCTTTCCCCTGTAGTTTTATGTCATTTTTGGAAAGATAAATTTTTGCTTTTAGAATTTTAATATTGTCTGTCCCTAGTAATAGGTTAAACTTTGGGTAAAAATTAAACATAAAGAATTCGAGGTCTGATTTCTCAGCGATTGAGAGATCGTTTGAATTCAGAAGTGTACTGTAATTTTCCCTTGAGCCATGAGTGGTGATCACTTCAAATGGCTTATATTTTATTTTAGTGCTGAAATGATTTTTTGCTATTTCTGGATTTATGAACGACCTCGTACTTCCAGTGTCGATTAGGATTTAAAAATTTGTCTTTTTGTCCTCTATATACGGAAGTATTTATCATATCAATGTGTGTTTTAGCTTTGCCGCGATCTCCTGTAATGAAATGTACAGTTGGATTTAATCGTGTTTCAATTTGGTATGATATAGCGAGCGCCACACCTCCATGTGCTCTACCACCGAGTTCATCGGTGTGCATCTTCCTGCTAATGCAACAGAAAACCTCATGTTAATCTTTCTTCCGAGCAGAAGATGAGTTTCATGCAGCGCTATAGCGAACGGTGTTTTTCCCATATTATCCTTTCACCCTCTCACGTTCCATTGTATGATTTTTTCAGTCATTATAATTAATTCCATTATATTTAGTGGTCTATTGACCAAATTACTTCTTTCGATTAATTAATCTTTTCATGTAAGGTTGGCGTCCGAGAGGATCAAGGTAGCTCGACTAGATAGAGCAGTGGCGTATTTAGTCGAAGGCCGTGAGTTGGAATTCGATGACTAGGACAGTGCACCGGCCTAAATCCAGTAGAGGCGATGATGATGATGGATGATGAAATCCAAGTGGCGATAGCAATGAGATGATGAAAGGAATCTTCCGGGGATGATGATGGATGATAATGGTGTAATGATGATGAGGAAGGATGGCGATGAATGGTGATGCGATAGAAGATGAAATATCCGAACAGAATGGACGGAGATACAGATGTTAAAGGAAAAAGGGCTATGCAAGGTTTGGGATTGAAAGGTTGAAAGGAGATGGATTGAACGCGACGTCCCGAATCGGATGGGGCATTGGAGAATAATCTGTTGAGATCCTCTTGGCGATGAAAGTTTAAGACATGGTGATAAAGGAAAACCTTAAACGGCGGTAAAACACTATGGTGCAATACTCTGGGGGTAAGTGACACGGAGATGTACTCACAAGAGGAAGCTAGTAGTGAAGTGAGGGAAAAGAACAATGGCTCGAAGAAATGGTGGGAAAAAAGAAGAGGGTTGTGATTGGTGAATTTTCAGTAAACGGCTTTTTCAGATCGGGGGGTACATTGTATGTCATAAATCGGGCGTTTCATTGACGGCGACGCGCCCGAACAATCAGTATTTACTCAGAAATAAAAACAGAGAATGCAAACCATTTAACCTATCTTGTACTTTCCAGACGTTGTCTTCGGTTGGAAGATGCTGGAGAACAATGGGTAGAATCAGAGATTATCGCACATTTATTGAATATCCCCCGCCACTCGTACTCTATTGTACGATCGTCGCGCTCTCTGTCGGCAAACATGTGTACTTCGATATCACGCAAAGTATCAGGGTCCCGGTGTTTTTGAAAAAAAGCCCATTTGTAAGTATGTTGTTCGAACGCAGGGCCGCTGGATTCGATCCCGGGACCTTCACCTTACAGTGATGAGTGCCGTGTCAACGCCTAAACCTTTGCGGCTACCGACGCCCCCATGACCGATCTATGTATATTGATTTTTAATTTTATCTTATTATTTATTAATTTTATAAAGATGGCTTATTAAATTAGAGCCCATTTTATCAGTCACCTTAATTTAGAGTATTGTAGTGATTTTAAATTCATTTTCTCATCCTCTTTTTTCAAACCGGGTTGGAACGGTCTTCGTCAGAGTTAAAAAATAAATTTAAAACAAATGCCAACTTCCAGTCAAATAAAACAACCCTTTCAACATAAATAACGAGAAAAAATATATAAAAATCCTTCTAAATAAATTTAAAACAAATGCAAATTTCCACTCAAATAAAATAACCCTCTCAAAATAAATAATGAGAAAAACAAAGAAACCCTTCTAAGTAAATATAAAACAAATGAAAATTTCCAGTCAAATAAAATAACCCTCTCATATTTAATAATGAGAATTTTAAACATACAGAAATCCTTCTAAATATATTAATCCAATAAACTTCCAATTAAATAAAATAACCCTCTTATAATAAATAGTAAGAAACAAAAAAAATGAAATCCTTCTAAATAAATTAACGCAATATATTTCTAGGCAAATAAAATAACCCTCTCAAAATAAATACCGAAAAATAAAAATAAAGAATTCTTCTAAACAAATTAACGCAATAAACTTCCAGTCAAATAAAAATATAATTGTCTAGTCGACGTATTTTGACATGTCCATAAGGTAAGCAGTTACAGTCCTCATACCGAACTCTTTTCATGAAATTTATACAATACAGTTTATTTTTCTGTATTGATACAACATTATGCTGTTGTGTAATTTTAATATTTTTCTTTTAAAAAATGTTTTTTGACTCTTCGACCTGAGACTCTTCGTCCGTCAAAATCATATTTCTGATTACATCGAAATTTACCTGTTGAATTTTCTCCGAATATAATAAATAAATTCCCTTTATTTTGCAGACATTTACTATTTTGTTCAATTTTGTGCTTTTGACGGAGTAACCGTAATTTTTTGGCCCACCCGAATTAAATTCGGTGATAAAACTCCCTTCCCCGTACTCTAGTAGCTCATTAGTAAGATCGCCTAAATAATTCCCCACAGGTGGTTCATATTCTGTAGACTCAGGTCTCTTTATATACATAATCGAGTCGGCATCATAGTACAAAACCCTCTCACCTAATTTTTCGAGGTAGTTGTACAGTATTAGGCTGGTTCGAGTGGTAGTATATGCAGCAATGCTACGTTCACAATTAGAGAGGTACTTAAGTATCTTCCTTATTCTCCTAGTTGACCCAGATGCTCATTGATTTCCGGAATATGATTCACAACGTAGTTGGAATTAGTAAGCATTTCATAAAATTGAGAGGGGTCTTCGATTAAAGTTGTCTTTATAAAATTGTTTCATTGGCCGAATTTGACCCAAAACGAATTTACCATCAATTTTGCTAAAGAGCATATTCCCTGATTACTTTTTATGCCACATTTATTTAACATAATAGCTTCCTCCTAGTGATACGATTCAATGTAGCTTCCATGTTTATCCCTTCCCATGCAGTACTAAGGTAGTCTGAAGTTTTTTATTTTATTTTAAGGAAGTGATTTATAAATTTAGAAAATATCCCGTCTTCTTTTTTCTCTTAGTACTGTACCGTCTTATAACTTCAAATTTCGTAAATTTTCGCGACCTTATATCCAAATTTCACTGCTTCTCGTAATTGGTCTAATAATCTTAATCGGCAAAACCGGGAGATAAAGATGATTAGGTGGTAAGACTTGTAACCAAGTGGATTGGATTGCCGTAAGGCACGGCTCTCTCCACCTGACCAGGCGGAGGGCCAAGCGAGGCTTAGTTGTCCCCACCTGGAGACTGGACGGCCCAGGCCCACTCAGCTACCGTTTAACTCTAGAGTTGTAGACTTTGTTAACTATACCTCGCATAATTCCCTGATTCTATTTTATTTTTCTATTTTCCTTTTGTAACTATTTTTCTTGCCGATACGCGAACCCTACCTCGTCTACGCTGTCTGGTCGTGAGCCATTAATATTATCTTTTATGACTTAAACTAAGGTGAGTCCTTTTCTCGTTCTAATTTTCGTTTCTTTGGCTTATGCCTGGCGGCCAACTTGTTAAAATTCTGTACATTTTACAAAACCCTCAAGGTTATTTATATCGTATTGCGCTCCAGTAATTTTTAGACAATCTTCTTCGCCTACATACACTGTTAGATGGGAATTTTCCGTATTTACTCACATAAGGATAGAGGGAGCAGACATCAACATAATGAATTTCTTTATCGTCTGTCGTTTTATAATGAAGCCGTGTATTCCCCGTCCGACCACCATAAAATGCGTCCCTGCGTGTAATGGTTCTCGTGAGAGAATTGTGGGATTTTTTAAATATAGTGAACATTCAGAGTTCGATGTGAGCAATTCGCGAAATTTACACTCCCATATTTGGACAATATTGTACCCCATACTTTTTAACTAGTCCATTCATTGTTTCAGTAAATGTCTTATATATTGGTTCATCTCTTCGGTAAGAGTAGCACGGCGGATGACACTTACTGAATATCTCAAACGTTATTAGTTTCTTTATTATAGCCATCAAATTTAAATTTCGTAAAGGGGATACCGACTTCCCTTCCTGCATGTTATATTTTAATTTTTCGTTTATTCTCTTCTCATAGTAAGTTGCGAGTTTTGACTATTTTTCGCATAGCCGATACCCGTTTCGGGGGATAATGCCTATTGTGTTGGGTTTCAGAAAATTTCGTCGATATGCAAGATTGCATGCGGACGCAATGGTGATACCCTCTGCGAACGGATCGACATTACAATACGGAATGGCCACCGGGGAACTATTAGTGAATACCAACATGGTGGCATATCTGGACGATCAACGACAATAGCAATGAAGATCAGAGATGAAAGCCGAGCTAAGCACTGAGTCTTGCTTATGCTAGATGTTAGCAAAGGATATGATAGACTTTGGTGGCCAAATACTCTCGTAATTTGATTGTATATTTTACATATTCGTCAATTTATGAGCATAATAATTTACAAATATTCGAGCAAGCGGTCACTGACGGATTATCGCGGTGTTGGTTAAAAATAGGACTTAGAATGAACTACGGAGAAGTAAAGATTCAAGGCGGTATCGGTTATGAAAGCAGATCCTTGTGTTAAACCAATAATAATCTGTTAATGAGGGTGTCATCGTAAATATTGCTTGGGGAAACCTCCCTATTCGTGTTAAGGTTTAGCAGGGCTGCTTGGCCACGCGTTTTCCGAACGGCCAACAAAGGGCAACAAGGGTTGCAAAGGGATTTACAAGGTTTTTACGAGGTCAAGATACGTCTACCCCGTTATGCTGATTGCATTCCATTATACTGATGTTAATCGGTTCTAATTAATTTGAAATAAAAATAATTTAAAATGTGTATACTGATGAAGGCATCAAAGGAAAATACCCGATGCAGTGATCCTGAAGATTTTTTGTCTATTTTTAGTGTGAGCACTTAGTGAAAAAAACCAGTACTTAATCATAATTTTCGATGTAATAAAGTTACATTTGAAATAACTAATGAGACAGTATCAAAGGTTTGGAAGATAATAAATTTTTTATAGATATTTACTTATTAAATTTAAATTCATTTATCCACGTTTTCAGTTGATTTTATTTTTATGACTAATTCACTTTGTTAAATAAATCTAACTGTTTTTCTTTTAAAAAAATTGTTTTTTACCTTATAAAACTGGTTGATAATTAATACTTTTAATATAAATTCAATTTATTAGGTTAATATTAAAAATCATGGTCAATACTGTTCTATCGTAACTTTATTCATAAGGCAGTTAGAAAATTTCTCATAAAAGGCCTTACATTGTTAGGAATTAGTCGATTACTAAAAATTACGATCTTTAGAATTCAAAAGGGAAGGATCTATTAAAGTTTAAATTAAAGCCGCGGAGAACACAATAAATCCAGTTTAATTTTATTGAAGATCCGAGAACAAACGATGCTTTCATTCAGCAATAATTCAGGAATCAAACGGGAATTTGCGAACGAGATGCGTTCAACTGGGAATTCATTCATGCTAATCATTAACAAGACAAAATACAAATGCTGACGTGAACATTCTTGGGGCATAAATGGTGGTAAGGATTACCCTTTTGGAGTTCAAGATGTTCATCGGATGTGTCTGTAGCTGAAATTAAATTGGAAATCACAATGCCATTGTTACTATTATTTCATGTTGAACCAGCACTGGGTTACTTATTGGGTCAGTATTTATTCGCAGTTATGTTGTGTTCACTGTACTAATTATGTATAATTATATATAATATAATTTTCTTACAACGATAGTTCTCTCATGCAATAATGGCAACTCTGTAACTTCTATGGAAGATAAACTATTCCAGACGCACAATGATCGCAATAGCCTGGATTGCTATGAAATCTGATTTTAGAAAATCCAATTTAAAAGTTGTTGTCAACAAAAGGCAATGAGACCATTAAAGTCCCAAACTCCAAACGGAAATCTGAGATAATCAAACTTAGATAAAACTGTGTGCGTTTGACGTAGTTAAAGTTAAAGGAAATCCATTCTCTTTGGAACGAGGAGATAAGTATTGGAGAAATCTTTTCGAAAAAGATCCCTACGGAATCCGTTTGATGACCCACAAAGCGTCCTGACCTATAAAAATCTGCTTTAATGTTATTAAGGTTGCAATTAAATTGTCCATTGTTAAAGGTAAATTTGCAATTGAAACGTTTCACGGATGGAATGTAAAATTGTAAATACATCCAGATAGTACAAAACACAAAATTCTTTTCGGGGTTAGTAAGGATATAAATTTATTCCAAAAGGGGTATGAATAATTAGGGCTGTTTTTATTTATACAGAATAGATTTAATTTGCTGGATTATTACGATATAAAACAAAAGTAATACTTATAATAAGGAATTATAGTTGTTGAACTTTCTTTTTCTGGTTGTTTTATAAAGCAAAAGGTATGTGAGATACGTTGAGCCCTTTTATAAATTAATATATGGCATCGTTCGTTCGTGTATCGTTTGTGAATTTCAGTGTTTTAAGTGAAAATACAAGGGGGGGGGGTATTCACGATGTTTGTAAGATGTTAATTCGTGGTAAACGAATAAAGATACGTCCCGTAAAATCCTGAACGCCCCCTTATTTTCTTANATATATATATATGTCGGAGATGAAATGGAATGCAGTGACGTATCTGGCTAACTGTGACGTCGTGACATAGTCGAGACAACGAGTGGATCACAAAGAAGAAGTAGAACAAAGGAAAAAGTCAGGCAGTCAGTCGAGGAGTCGTGCCTTTGTCCTCACAGCGACAACATCGTCACAATTGTAACAAAAGAAATAAAGTGTGAAGCAAACAAGCGAAATGGATCATTTCTTTCCCCGGGAAGACGGAGAGGTTTCTCCTATATATATATATATATATATATTATGCAGGGTGGGCGACCAAGACCCAGAGGTTAAATGCGTTGGTAGACTCGTATTGGACCATTTTATCTCGGGGAGTGATTTGGTGATGTCCTCTCCTTCAAAGATTTCAAATCTGGACCTAGCATACGTATCACACTCTGTGAGGTAGTGCCTTGCCGTTTCTTCTTTTATTTCGCAAAAAAGGCAAAAGGGGTCTGGTAAAATACCCATTACGAAGAGGTGTCTTTTCAGTGGGCAATGGCCCGTCAGGTTACCTATCAGCCTCCTAATTCCCTTCCTTGAGTTAGAGAATAGCCATTTCGATTCTGTTGGTTTAATCTCCTTCGATTTCCTGTGTCCGGGCGACAGTTTCCATTCCTTAAGGAATTGTTTCATGCCCTAGCTATTGATACTCTCTTTCGCGGTGCTTATAGAGTGAGGTAACACCGGTTGTGGCCCGACAAACGCAGTATTAGAGTCTCCATTGACCAGGCTATCCGCCTCTTCATTGCCATAGTATCGTTTATGTGCTGGTATCCAAATAAAGGTGACCCTATTCACATACCTAGAAGTGATTCTGTTAATAAGATCTACAGTTTCCTCCACCAGTCTAGATGTTGACAAATCTTTTTGTAATCACCTAAGACTAGCCTGAATGTCGAAAATATTCTAATAACTTTTCCCTTGATTTTATTATCCATAAGTGTTCTACAGCAAACATTAATGGCCCTGATCTCCATCTGAAAAACGGAGGTGTTATTACCAAGAGGGGAGGAGATGCTGATGTTAACTGTTGTATTCATAACTTATTTTCGTGCTGCTATCATGTTAGCTAGCCTAAATAATAATATATGCATACAGATTTATGTGTAATTGTAGAATGGGTTAATAACAATTATACAATTCGAGGATTGAAAAACTTTGAGAAGCTGATTGTCATATCGTGATACTCGACCCTTCCTACATGTTTTCCTACTGCAAGAGTGAATGAAGGAAGGACTCTGCCAATTTGATGGCATTAATTACATTAACTACCGTGTTGCCAGTTTTTTTTGTATCGTTGGGATCAATAGCGGGACGTTGTTTAAATCTGGCGTTTGGTGGTAATTCCAGTGAAATGTTTGCCAGGTTATTTACACATAATTACCTTTTTTACACATAATTACCTTTTTTTAATAAATTAAACTCCAGCATTAAATCAATTGGAGCTCGGACAATTTAACAAATACATGTAGGATGTGAAAAAAACGAATCCATACAATATTATAAATTTTAGAATCAATCGAAGTATTTGTACTCACTCAAAGTGTTGACAAACAAGGTTTTCTAAAACCTACGTCACACCAGACCGCATCTCTTGATCTCCAAATAATCTTTAAATTTATTGTTCTCAAGTGCCAGTCAAATACCACCAAACAACATTGACGTGGAAATGGTTGTCTTTTTCATAGAAAAAGATAAATAGGCAAATTGTTTGCAGAGGTCTTTGGAGTTCCGTCGACAACTACTTAGACAAAAATTGACGGTTTACTTAACCTACAAAGGTTTTCTTCTTTTTTTCTCTTCTTTTTTGAGTGTGTTTATTAGTCTAGTTCGAGCGGTTGCCAGATATAATGGAAAAACTCCATTATCTCCATCGTGAAGTGCTGGGTTGGGAAATATAATCATGGAGTCGAATCTAATTTACTCTTAAATGAAAAATGCTACATTGATAACGAGTAAGTAGCTACGATCTCTCTGGCTCTTATACCCAGCTGGTTTTCAGGCCTGGTGGATAAGATAACTTCCGTACAAAATTATTTAATTTAATGGACTTTATTCTAGCAATAATTTTATTGAAAATTAACGATTTTGTAACAAAGCGTTTCACTATGCTACATATATCATTGAAATTCTTCTGTTATATAAATGGTTGAGAATATTTGATTTTGTAATCCAATTGACTTTTATTTAAAATAATTCAAAAGTCAAAATATGCAATACAATATTTTCAAAAGTGATAGTAAACTTACCTGATGTCAGGGTTACTGTTTGAACTCCTCCATTTTTCTTACTATTTTAATGGTACTAAAGTTCCAATAATAAATGTTTCCTTTAGCATTTCTTCTTTCGTTCTACTTTTCCCATTTCAATATATTTCTAACTTTTTTTGGAATATGTAAAACAATTTTTTCTAGTAAATGAATTTAAATATTTATCGTAGGGCGTAGAGAGAAATAGATAACGCTTAAATGTACCAGCTGTTGACCGAAATAATCCGCCTTCGAACAGCAATAACATTCATCTCGGCCGTAAGAATATTCTGTTCTCAGGCTTTGACCATTCAACTCCATTTGTTTTTTCGTCTTCACCCTTTTTTCATCATTTTTTCGTTCATTCGTCTTAGGAAAAAGGGGAGAACTTTGTCGATACTCGTAGAAATCATCGTCCCGAGTAATTGGTATCGCCTGTCCTCGAATCAGCCACTTCAGTAAGAATCACTGGCAGAAAATCCTACTATTTTCGATACTCGACCAACAGAAACGGGAACTTGTCACGGAGCACCCTCGTGACAAGAGGACTGAGCCCACGATCGGAGGTACGGACAGTCGTGAAGTGGGGAAACCGCGAACAGAGATTAGGAGTGTTGCTCTGGCCGTCTTACTGGAAGGAAGAATTTCTAAACTCAAATCGCGGTAAGGCGTATTGATCGTTGCTGCCGTGTTTGAGTGTTATTATTTCATTTTGTCCGCTCTGTAGAGCACTAATTTAGGAAGTGTTTTTTTTCCCTTTAGTAAATTTAAATCCTTTTTAAAATCAGTAAATGTAATATGTAATGTAAAACTGTCCCCCTTTCAATTCAAGATGGATACACCTTTTGTTTTTCTTTTCCCGAGTTTGTTAAAAATACTCAATGATTGTTTAAATAATTTCTTTTAAAATAAACACCTTTTGATGTCTATGACTAATTTGTGTATTCCCGGTCTTCCTCCTCAAAGAATCCTTGTCTTTCCACAATAAAAAGGACAGGTAATTAATGTGACCAAACCCCCTGGTCACAATCTGGTAGCAGAGCGTTAAACTTCAATAAATAAACTGCATGTACGTTTTATTACTGCATGTACTCTGTCTCCCTACTTGTCACTGCATGAAATTAATTCCCAATTAACAAATAAAAATACAAAATGATAATCGTCGTGAATTTACTCGCCAATTCTAATCACACAATTTTTTTTTTAAATTATCATATTACCGCAACTGCCGTCCCTATCTAGTCCCCATCGTTCGGAGTCCACACCGATTGACCGTTTCTATAATCCGTCACTAATAAACAAATAAACATTGACCCAGTTTAGAACGTCCTTCAAATTACGATAACCCACCTTTCGAATTTTTTTCTCATATTAAACTAATAATAACATATCTTTTAAATCAATTAATCCCTATCACTAAATTAAATAAATTAACACTAATTAAAGCTTAAAATCGAAGATGTCCCCGATCTGCAATCTATGTATTACGTCAACACAACCGGAACAATTTTCCACCTGCGCCGAATGCCATCGAAAATATCATTTCGAATGCTCCCGACTTAAATCAAAAGAGGCGTGGATAAAACTCCCCATTGACTGGAGAGAGTCATCGATTTGCGATCCATGTGTAACAACACGAACCCTCAACAAAAGACTAGATTCTATGAATAATGCCATAGACCACCTGAAGTACACAGTAGAAAAAACAAAACACCGACTTCCAGACCGGCATTAAATCCGATTTTAATCGCATTTCGTCACAAATTGAAACCTTGACCAAAGTAATCCAAAATATGACCCTTTCACCACCCAGGGAACACCTCACGAAAACCCAAGTCACCCCCCTACAAATTCCACTTCCGCGGACGATAAGCTAACAACTCATGCGAATCTCGACGATGAAGAAAAAGACAGTTTCCCGTCCACTATAAAATATTCCTATCAGAAACTCCTCCGCTACGTCGAAAGCGAAATTGAAAAAATCCAACGACTTCGACAGAACGACCCACGGTCAATTGTGAATTTTCTAGGCAAATTATCCCAAATTAATGAAATAAACCCCGCTTACTTTGGAGAAGTTTTTAGACGTGTCGCCACTGTTCAGGCTAACCCTTTCCTCAGGCGGTTAACTAATAAACACCCGTGGATTTTAAAACAGTTTCTTCCACTGTGGTGGAGGAACTGACAACCATTTCTACGTGAGCCCGCCTGATAGCAGAGAGAGTCTTCCGCGAACAAAGGTATTTAGAACCGTT
This sequence comes from Cimex lectularius, assembly GCF_000648675.2. NCBI lineage: Eukaryota > Metazoa > Arthropoda > Insecta > Hemiptera > Cimicidae > Cimex > Cimex lectularius. The sequence goes on along the minus strand of NW_019392968.1, from coordinate 50,207 downwards.
TCGTCATTACCCTGAGGAAATCATTAAATACGCCAACCTCATCACGACCCTTTCAGAACACGAAACACTCGAGGCGATCCTCAGCGTAGTGACTAGGACTAGGTGCCAGTTCGCGGACCGCCCAGAAAACCTCTGCGACTTAACCAAGCTAATAAATTATGTGGAGAAACTGGAAATATCATCGAATCCAGAAGGGAACCATTTTTATCGCCGCCCAAATCATCGCAATTTCATTAAACGGGACTGCTCATATTTATGACGAACAACCCTCGCAACGAGGAGAGCGCACCGGCCGGCAAACCGCCGAAGCGAGAGAGGGAATCGAGGAGGAACGAAGCGGGGACGGCAGAGCTAGCTCAGGCCTGGAGACAACTCATGCGAAAACCGAACTTCTTCCTGCTTTTTTCAAAGGTGCTTACTGCAGACTAAAAAGGTGGACACCGCCCCGCCTCCACACTCACTGTCACTGGCAACAGGACATCTCTCACGTGGGAACGGCTCGACCGGCCAAATTGGATTCACATCAGTAGATTTGTTTATTTTATTTTATTTACACCCTTTCGTTGTTTATTTTTTTCATTGTAAATAAATTATTGTAAAGGTGTACATTTTTGGTTTAATTGTTGCCCGTTGTTGTTTTTTGTTTGGTTGAAGAACCTTGGCGTTAGCCTTCATATATATTGTAAGAAACCATACGGACAACAAAACTATCACCAAACATATGACACCCCCTGGAAAATAAACGGCTATAACAACGTTAAGCCCTCAATTGAGCACACTCCGTAAAATTACCCTGCCCACAAATGTACCCTAAACACAAATCGCCGGAATGAGCCACTACTCCCTGACAAAAAGTGTCAGTATTCCCCTAGTTGGAATAAAATGTTCCGAACGGACAACTCTAAAAATAGTTCTCAGAAACAGGAGAAAATACTTACAATCGAGCACTCTGTCAACCGCATAAAAAGAACGCATAAAGCAGGTTTACGGGCACGCTAAATACGAGAAAATCACACAAATAATAACTTCCAAAATTAATAACCACCTGCCGGTTGGAATAGAGAGAATGAATTTCAACGCCTTAATCGACACAGGGGCATCAATATGTTGCGTTAGCCGCACAACATTTAATGCTATTTCAGAAAGAAAAAAAATCGGCTTAAATAAAAGAAAAAAATGCAATATTTCAGTGATTGTCGGAGACTCGTTAAGTGTTATGAAAAGGTCAAATTAAACATTAAAATCGGGAAATTCAGTTGGTATTTTGACTTTTTAATTATCGGCCTACTTCCAACCGACATAATTCTCGGATTTAACTTTTTAAGCTCTTCTGGCATGTCCGTAAACCCGTGTAATTCCGAAGTTTTCTTTTTATATTCTAAAAATACGATGTTTGAATTGATCTCGCGAAACCCCACTCTGATCCAAAAAATGGAGCCGACCATACCCAAAGAAAACCTACTGCCGTACTTTCAAAACGAATTCCCCGAGACACTTACAGAAAAACTGGGGAAAACGGACGTCATGCAGTGCACCCTTCGACTCACGGAGGGCACCCACCTCAAACGCCAATGTTTGTTTTGCCCGGGCAAGAGCAAGATCATGCGTGAGAGGTTGGAAGAGCTCCTTCTGTCGGGTGTTATCGAGAGGATATGTACAGACTTCGCTTCCCCAGCATTTTTCGTCCCAAAAAAGGAATCCCCGAATAAACCAGCCTATTTCCGCCTCGTTGTAGATTTCTAGTTGTAGACTCAATGAAAACTTGGAGTACACATACTTCCCAATCCCTACAATCGAATCTGCATTCTTTCATTTTAATAAGGCCAAGTACTTCACCGTGATGGATCTAAACTCCGCTTATCACCAGATCCCGTTGACCCCAGAATCAAAACGACTGACCGCTTTCTCGACCACTTTCGGGTGTTTCAATTTTACAAGAGTCCCGTTTGGTAATTCTCTTGCAGGAAATGTTTTTTCGCAGCTAATGGAGACAGGCTTCGGAGATCTAAACCATAATTTAATATTCTTTTACCTCGACGACATTTGTATTTACAGTGAAACCTGGGAAGAACACGTTTCACATATAAAGATAGTCCTAGAACGATTGAAGCAGGCAAAATTGACAGTTAACCCAAAAATGATTCAACTGGCCAATACTAAAATTAGGTTTCTGGGGCATGTAATAGAACGAGGTCAGATTTCAGATAGGGACAGGATTAAAGACATCCTAAACATAACCAGACCAACGACCGCTAAACAAATAGCGCAATTTTTAGGCAACATCAATTTTTTCAATAGATTCATACCTGATCTCGGAATAGTAGCGAGACCTTTAAATGAGGTGAGGAAAAAGGATTCTGCAATGATCTGGACAAATGAATGCGAAACTGCATGGCAGACTTTACGACATCGAATTACCTCCCCACCTGTTTTTAAGAATCCTGATTTTCAACAACGTTTCGCACTTTTTACCTATGGGTCGACAATAGGGATCGCCGCTTGTCTGGCGCAAGAAGAAGCCGGAGCATATCGTCCGTAGCCTTCGCGTCTAGAAAATTGAAAAACGCGGAAATTTCTTTCTACAGTGCTTACGAGTTAGAAGGGTTAGCGGTTCTCTTCGCCTTCGATAAATTCCAGACATACCTCGAATTTAAAGAATTCGATTTAGACACGGACCATAAAGCTCTCACCTCGGTGATTTCTTTGCAAAACAAAGGGGGAAGACATGCACGTTTCGCTCTGAGACTACTATCGTACCGCTTCAAAGCACATCACATAAAAGGAAAAAAATTCTATCGAGGATTACTTATCTCGAAACCCCCCGATGAGATTCATACGGATCACCCGAGCTCTGCCTGTATTCTAAGGCGGATATCGGAAGTTTTCCAAAATTTCGCGGGAGCTCAATATGAAGACCCGGATTTTAGAAAAATCATTGACAATTTACGAGCCAAGATTAATGTCCCAAACTACAAACTCCGAGGTGACAAATTATACTACGAGACATCCCCCGACAATGAAAAAGCTATAGTACCAAACAAACTCAAAGACATAGTATTTAAATATTACCATACCGAACTAATCGGCTCCCACTACGGCATTGCACGGACAATAAGCAAAATCAGGGAGTCGTTTCACTTTGACAACATGCAAAAATTCGTGGCAGAACGAGTAAAGAGATGCTTACCGTGCTAACGAGCTAAGCCAGAACAGAACAAGACAAAAGGGAAACTTGCCAGTTTTATAAGCGAGAAACCTCAAGAAATTTTATTCGTCGATTTAGCAGGCCCCTTGCCTTCGAGTAATGGGTTTAAATACATATTTGTTGCTGTCGACGACTTCACACGGTTCACCTTCCTATTACCAATTAGAACTGGCAATACCAAAACAATCATTTCGTGTCTAAGGGACAAAATCTTTAATTACTTTGGTTACTGGGCGACCGTCACCACCGACAATCACTCAATCTTTAAAGCTAAAGCCCTACACCAATATCTGTTTAGTAACGGTGTCAAGAAATCTTTTCAAATCCCATACTACCCAAACCGGAGTAAGGCCGAACGAGGTTTACAAAATCTAAAGCCCTCTTTAATCGCGTATTTTGGCGAAAAACAAACGAAATGGTCCCACGACATATCCTTTTTTTCAATTAGCAATCAATAACGCCCTCAACTCTTCGACGGGGTTCAGACCCGCGGAATTATTCCTTGGAAGGAAAATAATTACGCCTTTAAATTGGGAATGGGACGTCCCCACCACAAATAAGAGCAAAGAAACAAACGAAATGTGGCAGATTGCGCTAAAGAACTTAAAAAGAGTAAAAGAAAACTACAGGATGAAGGTTAGGTGAAAAGATATTGATCAAAACACATATAATTTCGAACAAACCCAAAAATGTAACATCAAAGCTTTCCTACAAGTTTTCTGAACCCTATATTGTAAGCAAGGTCCTATCTGACGTCTCCTACGAGGCATATCTAGAGAACGATCCAACCAAAACAAGTATAGACCATATATCCCAGGTTAAGCAAGTTCCCAGAGATATGTGAACTCTCACCCAGCATGCATGTAATAATAATAATTACAATAATAATAATAATCTTAATGTCTAAAAAAAATTAACATGATATTATGTATGTTATAATGTATGACGATAAGGCCAGCCCCCCACCATGGACCGGAGAGCGTTGTCGGGACAGGACTACTTCGTGGCGAGCGGCCAAAAGGAGAGAATCGCCCTGCAGTTTCTATTTTGGAGTTTTTTGCGGTTACCGAGCCAATATTCTCAACGGCAATCCACCTGTCCACCCCGAGGGAGAGTTACCAGTCCGAGGAAGCGGATTCGACGAAGGCCGGCAAGGACTACACCGGGTTCGTTGAGTGTGGTGGCTGGACGACTCCCTTTTTTCAGGGAGGTGTACGATCAAACAAACATAACAAAAACTATTCGTTCAGAATTTAACGAGAAAGAAGTTTATTTTGTCTTATCTTTTTTTAATTTAATAATTTGCACGAGAACTCATTTGTTTTGTAAGAAGAGTACCTATTGTAATTATATTATTTTCTCCTTTTATTTTTATTATTATTTTAACTTCTAGACTCCTTGTGTCATGTCGTGATAAATGTAAATGTGCAGAAATGAACCTTTACGCAGACTGCGATTGGAATTTTTTTTGTTTTCAACAAAGATCTTAGGAGAAGAGCAACGACTTTACTTAATGCAAATTTTTGTTTTGAACCGTCCTTTTTTTTTTTTAGCAGGCATGATCATTCCAGATGAATGGAATCACGCTTCTACCGGAAATACATTTCTATACCGGAAATACCCTTAATAATTTATATAATTTTCATTAATAATCAAACATAAACATTGTAATGAACCGATAAATTATCACTGTGAAAGCCCGGCACGCCGTTTAATGCGAAACTTATTAAGGGATTTGAGCAATTAGCAAGTTCATATCTATACTGCACATCGATCGAAACAATTCAGCCTCAGCAACAAACAGCACACTCCTAACTCAGTCTCACACTTTCACATATCTTAGCAACACTCACGAGGCCCACCTCAAACGATACAACAGGTATCGGATGGGGCGGGAGAACAACCCCGTGACATACGTTTGCCATGGTGCCAAATCCTGGGGACGTTGTTCTTCCTTCGAGGCGGGGGTGATGTCACGGAGGACCCTCGTGACAAGAGGACTGAGCCCTCGCTCGGAGGTACGGACAGGCGTGAAGTGGGGAAAGCGCGAACTGAGAGATTAGGAGTGTTGCTCTGGCCGTCTTACTGGAAGGAAGAATTTCTAAATTCAAATCGCGGTAAGGCGTATTGATCGTTGCTGCCGTGTTTGAATGTTATTATTTCATTTTTTCCGCTCTGGAGAACACTAATTTGGTAAATGTTTTTTTTCCCTTTAGTAAATTTAAATCATTTTTAAAATCAGTAAATGTAATCCTAAATGTAAAACAGTTCCCCTTTCGATCCAGATGGATACACCTTTTGTTTTTCCTTTTCCGAGTTTGTTAAAAATACTCAATGATTGTTTAAATAATTTATTTTAAAATAAACACCTTTTAATGTCTATGACTAATTTGTGTATTCCCGGTCTTCCTCCTTAAAGAATCCTTGTCTTTCCACAATAAAAAGGACAGGCAATTAATGTGACCAAACCCCCTGGTCACAATCTTCGTCTGATCTTCGCTTAAAGGACGTCTGGAATTTCACCGCAGTCTTCGAATCTCCTTCGTCCATCGATCTATCATCGTGAACCCTCATTCATCGACATAGCACTTCAAGATCTGTATTTATTTTTTCGTTATATTTTTGGATGCAAGCTTGCTTACCCATTTTTTTTCTTCTTTCAACTGAAATGTGCACAGTGGTTGATTTTGGGAACAATTATTAATTTTATATTAACCACCCCCTTGTTTTAGATTAGTTTGTTCATTGATTATTTGGAGATGGTCAGGTGCGGTCTGGTGTGACGTAGGTTTTAGAAACACATTTTAATTGTGATGTTTGTATCGTTATGAGATTGGAATATCGGTCGTTGTTGGCATAAAGAAAACGACTTCGAATCCTGGCCAACGATTCAAACATCACAATTATAATTCAACTGTCCTCAAAAGTTACCAGAAAAGAATTTTCTTTATCGTGAAAACGTTTCGATCTTTAATGACATCATCTTCAGGGCCTAGGATTTATAAACATTGTTTAAATTTTACAAATACCTGTAGGACGTGAAAAAAAATGAATGTATACAATGCTAGAAATTTTAGATTCAATCAAAGTATTTGTACTCACGCAAAGTGTTGACAAACAGAGGTTTTTCTAAAACCCACGTGGAATGTGATGAATGTTATCGATAACATACATATATCATCATCACATCACACAAAACATATGATATAACATATAAAACAATCATCACAATCCACACATCAAAGATTTTCTCATTTATTTTCGTTCATTTTAATTTTTTTAATTGTTTAATTTTCTTAAGAACATATTATTTTTTTATTTCGAATCGTTGATGTCAAACGGTTAAAGATGGTCCTCCGGGCCGGATTCTCAACTGTAAGATTTAAAATAATTCTTGTTAAAATTGTTAAAATCGGGTGAAATATAAATTGCAGCTGGCATACAAAAAATAATCCTCTTACAGTTATCGCTTGCCGCACTATCTCTTACGAATCCCGATAAGTGGTACTTTCACTTTCATCAAAGATAAAACAATTACTTGTGATCGGTCTAATGACTATGCAGACTTCTAAATTAATTTTTTCAACAAATAATTAAATCTTTCAATAGAATGGTCATTTCATATGTTTTAATAAATATTCAAATTTAATTTGCTATTAATTTTATTCAGTTAATTGGAATTACTTCAAATAAGTTATATTAAAGATTAATGCGTGACAATTCTTTTTAACCAGTACCTTGAATGCTGTTTAGTAAAATTATTAATTCTTATTTTTTTCTCTTGATTATTTCCTTTGTTTACTATAACCTTCTTGACAGTTATTACCATCAATAAACGTACGAATAGAAAATGGTAATAAGGGAAGCTCCCAGTTTTCATTGTCGGAAAAACTGGACTGCCAAGTTCAATTATTTAAAATGTAAGCGTGATAGTCTATTTACGCGTCTTCAACGATCTCATGATCGTTTCAAAAACGTATATGTTGAATCAGCCTCCAGTTTTTCTTTAATCTATGATAAGATGGATTATTTTGGGGCCGATATCAACAAAATATAAGACGATATAATCAAGTTTAATTCAGAGCTAACAAGTATATCATATTGTCTTGAGGTTAATGAAGTGCAGGAAGCTGTTAGGATATGTTCCTAGAAATGCGACAATTATACGACGGTTTTCCTCGCCTCTTACTACATCGCATTTACCGTCTCCTACTTCCAAATCTAATTTATTAACAAAATTGAACGTTCCCAGCTTCGATGGGAAACAAGAAGACTGGTCAAATTTCATCTCACCATTTAATTCTTTAGTGCATAACAAAAAAAGAGCTCACTTCTACGGAAAAATTGCAGTACCTTCTTTTTAGTTTAAAAGATGAACCTCGAGCTACTGTCAGCATTTGGAAAATTACTGACCAAATGTACCCCTGTGAAAAAAAGTCTTAAAATCTTCGAAACCTCTCTGGTTTCATATTACTTCAATTAGCCGTGAATAATCTTGATCCTACAACCCGCAAGGAATTTTAAAATAAAAATTCCTCCATTTAAATACCTTCATTTCAAAGTTTAATGGATTTTGTTACCGATAAAAATAGGGCCTTCGAAGTTTGTGCATGTACTCGTTCCTATTCTGGAATTCCTAGCCAGAAACTAAGAATAACTACGATGAACAAAGTGAAATACGTCAACACTTTGCTTCACCCTAACTATTGTCTTAATTTACTGAAACAAGACACGAATCAAAGGTAGCAAACCGTCCGAAGATTGAAGAGATGCTTCAATTGTTTAGGTGCTCATGCTCGAGAACAATTTACTTCTACACGTGCTTGCCGATTATGTGGCACCAATAAGTACCATACTTTGTTGCATCCTACCTGCGCAAGTGGTTTTCTAAACGCAGAGGTTTCTTCTTGCGTTTCGCCTCCATCTAAAATGGATGTACCTATTGCCGATACTTCCCTCAATAATCAAACTCTATCTTGTCAGTAATTCTCAAACATCAGTTATGTTGGGTTCGGTTCAAGCCTGTGTCCAGAATTCAAGAGAATTTTCCGCCCAATACGCGCACTTCTTGGTTCTGGTTCCCAAATATCTGTTATTTCTCAGTTTGGCAAAGAACGTAGGCCTTCCCATATCACCCTCATCCACCGCTTTATCTGGAGTGGATAAGTGTATCGCTCGACCTCAAGGTGTCGTCTCGTGTAATATTAGGCCTCGCTTTAATACCAGGAATACTTTCTCTTTGGACATGGTACTCTCTAATATTGCTAATCCTCTCCCTTCGACATCAGTTTCTCAGCAAGTCCTTCAACTATTCCAAAAGCTATCATTCGCTGATCGAACATATAAGGACATATAACATATAACATAACAAAACATATAACATCCCTGGAGCTGTGGATATGATTCTAGGTGCTGATAGTTTTTCGGATATTATTGAAGAAGGAAGCACAGTATTGCCCGGCCAACCCTGGGCAATGAAAAGCATCTTTGGATGGATTATTTATGGAAAGGTCAATTCCTGTCCACTGAAATCACTCTCTCCCTATCTCTCACTGTATTTTCAGATCAATCTGTATTCGACGTACGCTCCGTTTGGGAAGTGGATAATTAAGGTTTACGCCAATTTCGGCGGCGGCACCAGTGAAGCGTACAACATGCCCCTGACGATGGGAGAGTTCGAGTCCGCGTTGGGGCGCGCACGGAACTCAAACCCAGGGTGTGGCGGTATCCCATATGAGATGCTTCGCCACCTTCCCCAGAGTGCGAAGCGGCGCTTGTTCGACTTGTTCAACAACATATGGGATTCGAGCTCCAATCGTTGGTGAGAAGCGCTTATCATACCTATCCTTAAAGAGAGTAGGAACCTAAACCTAGCTACGAGTTACAGACCGATTTTGTTGAAACCTGCTTGAGCAAAGTCTTGGAGTCTATGGTGAACGGTCGTCTGACCTTGCACCTGGAGACAAAGGGATTTTACAGCCAGTATCAGGCGGGATTCCGTAGGAATCGCTCTGCGGTGGATCATGCATGTCTTCTCGAGGGCGACGTTCAGGACACGTTCTTGAACAGAGAGCACGCTCTGGCCGTGTTCTTCGACCTCGAGAAGGCGTATGATACGACGTCGAGAAACGCGATACTACGGAAATGTCACGAATTCGGTCTAAGAGGCAAATTCCCGGACACGTCGGCCTGGAGGGTAACGAACGCGCGGGCGAGGCGGCGAAATCCGGTAGTCCCACCCTCCGGATCGGACCATCGCGATCAGGCCCCTTGACGGTAAACACGCAGTTAAAAATATGATAAAAGAAAGATGGCAGCGTCAGTGCGCTGGGTCGTCGGAGAGGCTCTTGCGAGTCAAGAGCACTACCGGTAGATGGCCCTCAGAGAACCTGAGCAGGATACGAGGGATCGTCCTCACCCGACTGAGGATTGGCCATACGCGGTTTACATAGGGGCACCTGCTTTTGGCCAAAGCCCGCGCAGGTGCCCCTTGTGCAGAGAAAGGTTGCTCGATGTGTCCCACATAATGTGGCCTGTCATGCCTTGGCTCCGTACAGAGAGCGTGTAGGCATGCCGCCGGACTTAAGAAGAGTTCTTGAACACGGTAACGAGTTACAGAGTCCCCTGTTCCGCTTTTTGGGGGAAATTTGTTTTTTTTATTGTATTTAGTATGTCTTATGTGCTGTGTGTCTATATGTTTTGTCTGAGTGCTTGTATTTGTTAGCATGAATGGCGAGGGGTGAGGGTGAAATATAACGTCATCATCGCCCCTCGAACGTTGAGAAAGTAAGAGTGAGTGTTCGGGGTCAATGGCGGAATATTTATAAAAGTACTCCATCGACCCAAATCTAGATTAGTTTGAGTAGAGGGTCGGTGAAGGAATGTCAAGTACTCCACCGACCAAACGGAATGAGTGTACTGTATGGATGTATTTATGTGTATGAATGTCTTTATTTGTATGAATGTAGTGTTTGAGAGGGTAAATAGAATGTAAACTTAGTTGGGGGCTGAAATGATCTACATGTCGGAAGCCCCAGTCAAAAAAAAAGTAATACGCCCCCAATTTTCTGCCGTCAAGAATTCTCCAAATTTTCGTCCCGTTACCCTCTTGCCAATTTGTATATACCGACGGATCTAAATCCGATGAAGGTATGGGATCTGCCGTCATCTGTGGGTGCCGTTCTTACAGTTTCTCACTTTCTCGAGAATGCTCCAACTTTTTTGCCGAGCATGTCGCCAGTCTTAAAGCAATCACAATTATATCTGTCTCTCATAAAACTCTCATACTATGTTCTGACTCCCTCCCAACCTTAATGTCCTCAAAAATATATTTTTTTTAAACCCGAGCATCCAAGATATCCTTTACAAATTAAAAGGACTCTCAACTCAAAATGTTAGTTATTTTCTTGTGGATCCCAAGTCACATTGGCATCCACGGGAACGAAAAAGCCGATCAGTTAGCTAAAGAATCAATTTCGTGTGGAATTCTCTATAGAAAAGTTACCTACAAGGATTTCTGCACTATATCAAAAACATTATTTGGACATAATGGGAGCGTGAGTGGAATAGACCACACAGTACAAATAAACTTTTCCAAATCAAAAAAGAAGTTAAACATTGGCAATCCCCAATTCGAGCCACTAGGAAACAACAAACAGTCCTAACCAGACTAAGGATCGGACACACCCGCCTTACCCACGGCTACCTACTCGACCATAAAAATACACCAATATGCTCCACCTATCAAACACATTAAGCATATCCTACTAAACTGTCGGCGTTATGCTTCTCTCCGCACATCACACCACTTCCCAAACAACATATGCGAATTATTGGGTGATCAGTCCCCACAATTAGACGCTGTCTCTGATTGCCTGTCGGAGGCAGGCTTATTTGCCAAAATATAAATTGTTCCTCTTGAACATGTGGCTCCCTCATTCTTCAAAGACTAAAGGCAAAAATGACACAAAAGTCGTAGCCCGTAAAGGAAAAAAAATTACATAATTAATCATTTTAATTGTAAATAATTTTCATATTGTTTTATGAGCTCAATTATTTTATATTTGAAATAGATAAACATCTTCTGTTTTTTCGCTTTTTTCGTTATATTGAAATTAACCGTTCTTCGCGCCAATTCAGTTTTTAATTTCAAATTAACCATTGTAACATTTTTTTAAAATTTATAAAAGTGGTATCTTTTTTACGTTATGTAATGTGCTGGATTAACATACTCAGACATAGATCGTGTGTCGTGAGGGTAGTTAACAACCATTCTTGTTCTGTAGTAGCGTGCAAGGACATCTTCTGTTGAGTCGTCTGGAGGGAATGATAAAGGTGTTTTCTATTGGATAATGATTGGTCGATTGGGGAGAGTGGAGAGTTTATTGCGGAAAGTTGGAAATACTTTGGGTAGTATTTTTTGCACAAGAGATTTTGATGTTATTATGAAGGGTGATGTTGGAAATGTAATAAGGAGAATTGACTATGGTTTTGAGGACTTGGCATTGGTACGACGTTTGAATGTTCAAAATTTTAGGAATGCCCCAGTTTTAGTCCGTACGTCTAGATTGGTTTTAGTATTGTCTTTTAGATTGTCAGGTTGTTTACTGATGAACCTTTAGATTTGCGTGCTAATAGGGTCAGAAAGGTTTGTTTAATTTCTGTCGTTTTAGTCATGTCAGCTGGTTCCAAGTTAGTCTTGAGTCTAGATAGAACTCAAACGAGCGGACCAAGTCTATGGATGGTTGTATTATTGCGGAATATTGTATGGGAAATTTTGCTGCGAAGGGTGAAGATACATGGGTGCTTTTGCTTTCATTAAGCTAAGAAGATGTCTATTAATCGAGAACAGTTCTGTCTTTATAGTAGATCATATCACGGTTAAGGATTTGCTGTTGCTAATGAAAACTCGGATAAAATTTTGTGTTATGGCTAAAAAGAGAAACATAGAATGAGATTTGACAGGTTTGAATATTTTTAGGTGAACATAGAGCATAACATCGCAATCCATCAGAATCAGCTCCAAGCCATTCACATAAATGATGAAAAATGCACTTAATAAGGCACAAAATATATAGGCATAAACATGGTATTATTATCTGTATAATTATATTAAAAATACTACAACATTTTGTTGAATAAGGAGGAGATTGAAATAATAAATAAATTTTTTATCTCAACCAAGACCTTAGAAAGAATAATTAATTGATTGAAAAAAATAACTTAGTCAATTGACGTAGTAAATGGAATAATAAATAAAGCTCTCTCTCAGCTTTGATTAATTGTATATAAGCCACATTATTTTGGTTTGTAAGTGTAGTAGAAGTGATGACAGAGGGCAGTCAATTACGTTAGGTAGGCAAAATATGAATTCAGTTTAGCTGTTAGTATGACTCAAGGCCATCCGAAGGTTAGTTTTTATGCGTTTAAGTATGGGCAATTAGACGAGATGTCAGATGCAGACATGGAAAAACTGAGCGACATAAGTCATGTGCAGGAGAGAAAATTAAAATAAAAACGTTTTTGATAGTTAAAATATCTTCTTCCTACTGACAAGATATACTGAGTAATTTGTCATCATGATGACTCTTCTGACATAACAATTTAAAACGGGGAACAATTCCGAACTTGCAAAAAAATTACCCTCTTCCCCCAATGCAAAAAGAGGTCAAAAATTGTTTCCTTCATGTTTATCACAGCGCATTACCGTAATTATGCCCATGCCTATTCATTCTGTGTGCGCGATTCGCATTTGTTCTAAATAAATATCCTTCTTTCTTACAAAATAATAGCCTTAAAAATTAATTCCAAATATTATAAAATTGACAAACAGAAAGAAGAAGCTTTCTAGTAATATCACGCCTACAACATTATTCCTTTTAATGATTCTAATTACCCTTAATTTATGTTAGTTTCAAATTAAAAATTTTACCTTCAAATTTGCTGATATCAAATTAACCTTTTTAACTTTAAAATAACCCTTTTTACTTCCAAATTAGCACATTCTTTAAAACATCATAAAACCTAAAAGATGATATGAAACGTAAGCAAGTAATAAAATTATTGTATTTCCACGACGCTTCCCAGCCTGTGCGCTCAGCGGACATAAAACTATTAATTTCAAATTCAGGAAAAAGAGAATTAAAAAAAAGCTGGGCTCGTATAAATGGAAATAACGCTGGTAAAAAGCTGGCAGGTTACGAAAGACGTCGGTCCACGGAGAACGGTTCGAAAAGGGATAAGGCCATATTGATAAAACTACTCATAATTCATACAATTTATAACGCACGGGAACCTTCTGTCATAGATGCCCGTTATACAAGGATAGTTTCACGGTCGTACATATTTGCAATTGTAGAAGGCTTGACGCATATAGACAATATTTTGGTATAACATCGGACCTGTGCGTAGTCTTGGGGCACGGCAGCGGGCACAAATCAGTGTTTTTTATATGTGTTTGTGTTGTGTCTGTGTTGACATTATGTTAATTAATTGGAATGAATGTAATTTATTAGCATGAAAGGAAGGGGTGATTTAACCCGGCCCGAGGAATATCGAGTACTCTGGGGTGAGTGTGTGACGTTCTGGACAGTAAAAGTAAACTATTAGCGAGAATGGAGTGAGTTCAAACCCACCCCGAGGAATATCGAGTACTCTGGTGGAGTAAACGTGACCAGACATCTATGTGTGTGTGGAGATGTATATATATATGTATCGTATCTTTTGTTTCTATTCTGTATTTGACAACCTGAGGAATAAACGATAGGATAGCATTTTAGGATATCGACGTTTTATTTATTTAAAAGCAGACAGTCAGATTGTGACGCTCAAATGGCTACAGTTCAAAATAAAATAAACGCGAAATGAACTCAGCTGTTTGTCGGTCCATAAACTTCCCCCGTTTTATTATTATGTAATTACAATTTCGAATAATTTTCACATGAACGAAATAATCATTCCAAATTAAAAAATATAAATTGAAAGAAATATCTTTTTGTTCTAATAGATATTTTTCGTCAAATCAACCCTTTACAATTTGAAATTAACACTTTTTTGCAACAACTCAAAATTTTATTTTTCCAAATTAAACCTGTTTCACTTTAAATTAAACATTTTACCTCACATTAACACCTTTTAGTTTGAAATTACCCGAAAGTAATCTTTCTGCATATTTGAGAACTTTTTTATAATATAATTCGTTTATTCAAAGGCTATATGAAAATTAATTTCAATTAAAAATAAAAATTATATAAAATTAAATGTAGAAACAAAGGAGACTTTTTCAAATTAAATTTTTTTATTATAACTTAATTGGGCTTGCTGGAAGAAGGGGTTTACCTCGATTGGGAAACAACGCTCCCTACCGTTCAGTGAAATTTTGCCGGAACTACTATTCTCCTTAACATTGAACAGGGTATGTTCTTGGCAGTATGATGCACGGGACTTCAAAAATTCCTCCCTTGATGGCGTTGTTTCTAAATCCGACCAGCTTATGGGAATTCTGTTTTGTCGGAAGAGACAAACGCCGTGCGCACTCTTATGAACGACTGCTGAGACCCGCTGTCAATCACAAGTCGAAGGGAGTGTAGGGCACCATCACGCCCTCGTATTCTGGCCAGCATTGTACCTAGAAGGACGTCACTGCCTTCCTTCATTAATGTCGAAAGACGGCCTTGCTAGAATCGGTTTTGGAGGTACTTCTAAGTCCTTGGGCAGATGTCAATGACTTGGCGGGTGAACGTTCGCGGACATGTGGATTTTCATCTGGCACTGCACTCCAAGGCAAGATACAATGGGGCAAATGCGGCAGGAATGACCAGAGGACAGGCAATTGAAGCAACGGTTCAATGATTTAATCCGATCCCATCTCTCCTTCGGTTTCCACGAACGTAAAAATGAACAGTCAAAAATCCTATGATTGTTCCGGCAGATTGGACATCGTGGTTGGTCAGGAGGGGCGTTCGTTGACATAAATATGTGGTTTGTTAATTTTGAGTGTTTAACTTCTGCTCCTGAGGTCACGTGGGAACTTGGTGTCAGCGCGTTCGACTCCCGTTTTCAAACCTTTCTCTTGTTTTGGAGTCCAGGAGACGCAAGGCGAACATATAAAGTATGAAACCGTCCTTATCAGGAAGGTTCATTTTTCGGAAGGCATTGCAATTCTCCAAAACGACCGCAGAAAAGTTTTCCAACGTGGCGCAGGTGAGTTTCGACATAGGCTTAAAGTTGAAGAGCTGTGTCAGATGATTCATTGCTCTTATACGGCCATTATCGTATCTTTGTATAAGGGCTTGCCAGGCCTGACCGTAATTGGATTCGCAGATGTCGATAGCGGAAATGACCTGTGACGCAGAACTTGTCAGACAAGAATTTAAGTAATGGAATTTTTGCACCTCCTTTAAATCCTCATTTCTATGTATTAATAATATATAAGTGACCCTGAAGGAAGTCCATTTTGATAAATCTCCGTCGAAAGAGGGTAAACTTAAGCTGGGCAGCTTCAAAGTGGCGTTGTACGCTGCGGATTGAGCTGAAGGCGTAACGTTCTCATTAGAAGAACTATTTTCTCGTTTTATCGAAATGGCCAATGCTTCATAATATTCTGCTTCAACGGTTGCCTTCATTTTGGAAAATTCATCAAGTGGCCTTTTTGACTTTCTCAAAAATTTATTTACAATTGAAATGGACGCAACAAATTTTTCGAAGGCGTTATCAAGCTTGGATATACGAGCTTCGAACATAGGCTGATGTTATCGCCGTATTCTGTTGCGAACGCTTTCCAATTTCAAGAGTTTCCTGAAGTTCGGCAGATAAGTCGTAAATTTCATCCTTCACACATTCAATTACCAAATTCAGATCTTCTGAGCCTTTAGACATGTGGTTGAGAGAAGAATATCAGATCAGGAAGATGTAAACAACAACGCAAAAAGGAAAACGCCAACTGGTTTACGAGTTCCGCTCGAACAACCATTCTTACCCACACGGCCATTCGATCAGTTCGCGCTAGAAATTGGCCCGTTGAGCACGACCAAAGAAGGGCATCGATATCTGCTGACCATTATAAATCATTTCTCTAGATATGCCGAAGCCATCCCATTGAGAGGCCAAACTGCAGAGGAGGTTGCAGGTGCCTTAGTAAAAGAAATCGTGACCCACCATGGTGCGCCTCGACGGCTCTGACCGATCAGGGGCGAAATTTCGTGTCCCAGCTTTTTAAGGAGACATGCCGGCTACTGGGAGTACGAAAGCTACAAACAACGCCGTACCACCCAGAGTCCAATAGAATAATCGAACGCTTTCACCGAACGTTGACCGCTTCTATCTCCCTTTTCGTGGCTCGAGATGGGACGAACTGGAATAGGTGGGTACCTTTCGCGGTGATGGCGTATAGATCGATCCCGCATTCGAGCATGGGCTTCACACCCAACTTTCTAGTGTTCGGAATGGCATTAGATTAGAGTAAAGTTAGGGACGAAGGGACGGAAATAGAATTACGGTCATTCCAACAAGGCGTATTGTCCCTGGCACGGGGAAGGTTGGATATCACCCTTTTGTCCCCTTTAGAATTAAGTCAAATTTTGTCCAAAGTAGCGATTATGTTGCCGCCGCAGCTCCGATTAATTACAGGTACCTCCGCTGCAGAGATGCCGCTGAAGTCCATGCCAACTCCACACAAGACTGCTTGCAGGTGATAGTCGACCTGCCACTGGCCTCAAAGGAACGAAGACTCCGGCTGCTACGCGTGACAACTCTGCCTGTTCGGGATCCTGCTACTGGAGTAATACTATCGCTTCAACCGGAGTCAGACTACCTTCTCGCAGCTACAACCTATCGGTGCACCTGGAGAAAATGGTAGTACAGTGGACACCTGTGCCACTGAGGCAGTACGCTACCCCAGCTGCGGAACTTAGCGACAAAGGATGGAAGGAGGCGGAGGCAACGCTCTTGCAATACGGCGATGTATCAAGAGGACAACACGGGGCTTGGGAAGCAGAGCTCGAAGCCCTATTACGAGTAAACAGCGAGGTGCGTCGGACAAGGAGGCGTCCCCTGATTATTGGGATGGGTGCGAGCTCTATCGGCATACTGCTGCTTTTGGTCGGAGCGGGAGCCTGGTGGTGGAGGCGTCGCGGGAGGGCGGTAAGAGTGCCGACCAGATAGAAGATTGCCGCACCGAGAGCAATACCCACCTTGGAAGAGGTTATCGAGTGGAACAGTGGTGAGGTTAAGTAGGGTATGGTGTCACACATAATAGTTTAAGAGTGGTTGTTCCAAAGGGAAGCAGCCACTTCAAACGGAGGGGAGTGAATTGTAACCGGTGATGGGAATATTTAATATAAACGGATTGTGAAAATATTGTTTAAATGGATTTAACATTGTAAGTTGGATAAGAAACAGTGTCGGCAAAAGGGGGACCTAGGTGCTATGGCAGCAACCCGGCCTCGGGGGAACGGAAACAATAGGGGTCAGTAGATGCGGAGCAGTCAAAGGAAGCAGTTTGATATAAAATTTGTGTAATGTGGTGGACTTTATTCTTAGCAGGAATAATCGGTGAGTGCCTGTTTTGATCAGAGTTGTGGCGCAAATTATTTCACGTTTAATTTCATAGTAGTTTCATAGTAGCTTTCCCCCCTTTTGCCGAGATTTAAATATATAAGTAGTTCGTAAGTAAAGGCTTGGTTGTAAACCGTATAATATTGTTAAAGTAGCCTTAGGATATTAGCGAGATTCATTTAGCCCCAGAATCATTCTTCCAGGATCCCGGGGTTTTACTAGCATTTATTTACCAAATTTAATTTCACTGATCTACCGTCAAGCCTGATACGAATGAGTTGATTCACTGACTCAAAGCGATCAGTACGGGTTTGGTTCAACAGTAATTTACTAGGACAAAGGTGAAAGCAAGCAGAAAATTTTTCAATTAATTCGGCCAATTACCGAATGTGGGTTAAAGTTGGAATGTTTTATTGGGACATTGGGAATGACTTGAACATTTTGACACATAGATGTATAAGAAAAGATACTATTATAATAAGAATTAAAATTGATAATAATAAATATGTTTAAATATGTTCAAATAAAATAAATATGTTTAAATATGTTCAAATAAAATAAATATGTAATAATAAATATGTTTAATTTATTTTTAAATAATTCTAACTTCGGAAGTTAAAAATTTGTCGAAAAGGCGTAATGGCCGTTGTTGGTGTGGCGACGTAATAAAGAGTGTCCACAATGCGGTCGTCGGGTTTTTGGTTTAAGATATTTTAATAACGCCGGTTAATTTCGAGAAGGCCTTAATTTAAAAAGTTTCTGGGCTCTCCTCTCGGGATCTGAATGGAATATTAAGGGGGCTCTCTCACCTTTCTCCTTCCAATTTTTCAACTTAGTTTATGCTGTGCTTATTCAGACCTCGCCTACTCATCTCACAAGTTACTTCTTCCATCCGATCAGACCCCGACCTTTGAACCGGAGAAATAATGATTTCGTACATTTGTTCGAACTTTCTCCCCTGGAAATTAACCCCTTTAAAATCTTCTCCCTTGTCGCTTCTCGGATTAACGTTTATGAAAACGTAGGGAAAAATGTAGCCGAAAAACAAATTAATTTTTAAATAAACAGGTATTGATGTATTATGCCAATTTGATTAATCAAATTCAATTTTGAATGCTCAAACACTTTTTTTACTGATGATTGCACTGATTTTAAATGTGTACGATGATAGGTTCGTAGAATTGAATTGATAAAATTTTCAATGGCTGTTCAAAAACCTTTGGCCTTCTGAAAGAGGGTTCGGCGATGTTATTTACAAAAAATGCAAGTAAAGGAGTTATTTTCATAGCGAACAAAACCTCAAAAATGAAGACATAGTCAGCATCGGATTTGTAGGTAAAAACATAAAACAATTATTAACAATATAAAACAATTATCATCATTAAAATCATTTCATCCACAAAAGAAGAGGCCAATTTCCTAACAAAAAGACAACATCTTAAACGGGAAAAATTATTCAACTATATCCCTGAGTATCTCTTAATAAAAAAGGGTGAAATCGGGTAAGGGTCATGTGCTGGATACGAGCCTAATTGAGGAAGAGATCCGGCAAAGCTTAAATTCCAACATTCCTCCCGTGACTGTAGATCGATTGATGAAATATGAAAAACTAAACGAAAAAGTCAGGGTCCCCCCTCTACAATTGTAATTTCATTTCGAGGAAAACATATCCCGAACATATCAACATTTACGGCAGTCATTGCTCTGACCGGCCCTTCATACCACTGTGAGACAATGCAACAAGTGCCTTCGGTTTAACCATTCAGCCTCTGAGTGTCGAGGCAAACAGATATGTCTAAAATGTGGTCAAGTGCATGTACTAAAAGGTTGCCCGCACGCTGAAAAAGACCCTAAGTGCATAATTTCCACCCAAAACCACCTAGCCAATGAGAAAAACTTCGAGATCTACAAACAACTTGTGGAGGAGAATAGGAAAAAACACACCGAACAAACCTACACCTCGATCCTATTAATGAATAAGTATGAGGTCCTTAACTAACACAGTAACTCCCAATACAATATTCACTTCCCCGAAATTACCACAGTTGGACCTACGCGAAGGAATTATCGGAAAATTTGGACTAAAAGCAAATACACAAAAACTACCACTGAAAAAAGGATACAATTCTCTATAGCAATGATATAGAGGAAATCACAAAACCAAAAAGACACATAGCCTCAAATCAGAAAGGAACATAAACATGCTAAATCAACTCGGCGAAAATATTCGAACAAACAAATATTCAGGGGGAGAATTAATTGACAAAATGGAGACCGACCTATGTAATATTGTAAATGAAAATAATTACACCACACAATCTGTAGCGGAGGATAACAGAATATACCCTGAATATGAAATTGAAATATAAACTTACCAAATCCACATACAAACACACACATACACACAACTATAAACAGTAACGATAAAATGAACAACATAAAAAATAAATCCAACAATACATTTTCTAAAAATAAAAATAAAAATCCATTACGACCTACAACAAACTTAAAATATTACAACTCAACAGAAGATCCTTAACAGCAAATCGGAATTCTCTAAAAGTAATAATACGGAAGAAAGTACCAAATACCGTAGTGCTATCGGAAACATAGCTCAAAACTAATCAATATTTAACCATCCGTGATTACAACGTGATTCGAGGAGACAAGAACGTCGGGTACGGAGGGGCAACAATCCTAGTATAGAAACACACTAATTTCCTGCCAATGGTAGTTACCAATACTAGAAATTACATACAGTTGATAGCAATAAAGGTCCCTACAATATACTCATATATGTATAATGCTGAAGTATACGTACAACTACAACACAATCTCGAAGAAGACGACGGGAAGGAAATTCTTGGACAATTTCACTGTGTAGTTTCAGAAATTTTGAGGAGATATAGTTCGGCATTTTCTGTTAAGTATACAATCATTGGGTATGCTGTATCGTCTATTCCGGTAGCAGTGATTTTAGTTTTAGGAATGGCTGCTTCAAGCTTTGCAGTGTAAAGGGCTCAGGATTCCTGCCTTATTGGACTTATCGTTGTCACAAGTGTCTATGGACTCAATGTTTTCCGGCACTCCGATGTGTAGATTGCTTTTGTTTTACTGACTCCTTTTAATGCTCTTACCCTGGACCGCATGGTCAGAAAACTTCCATCATCCCTTTCATTCAATATTTACATTTTCTTCCGATCTCACTCATACATTTGCCTTTCTATCATTTCCTTTTATCATCCTACAACCATCATCATCATCATCTAGAAAGACTCGTTCATCATCTCTCACTCACATCGCCAAACAAATTTCATCATCCATCGTCATCGTAGCTATTGATCTATTGAAGGCCCGTGCATTGGCCAATTCATCGCCGAGCGAAATCTAATATCGCCCATCTTCCTACAAGAGCATTATTCATCTTGCAAGCTTCACGGATCTTCTCAAACAGTGAATCTTCAATTATTCCTAAATTAATTTATCTCCGAATCAGTTGGGCATCATTCCTTCCCGTTGGTGCCGAAACAAGCAATTCCTTTTAATAATTTCAACCACCTATCTCCGGCGGTGTTCGCTGACGCCATTTTGTGGGTTACTGGCGAACAATTATAATTATAGAGACTCGCCTACAATCGGAATAACGATCAATGAAATGCTTCAGTTCAACGTAGGAAACCTCCAAATTGGAATAGCAAATTAGTTAAAGACAATGTGCGAAATAACAATGGGTGTCGGTTGTGAACGTCTAACATTATAATACAGCAGCGTGGTCGTACCGATTCATCAAGCCGAAGTAACATATGTCACTGCTAAACACAGCTTAATTTTTTTATTAAAAAAAAAGTCAGAACGGATCATACAATATAGACTTCAATGTAGAAGTGGATTCCGCGAAAGACTCTTTGATTTATGAAAAACTGCATAAAGATCAAAACTTTTCGATCTTATACAGTTCAAAAAATGTATTAACATAATATTTTAAAAGTATGAAATGTATTTTAATTTTAAATTACACACTGATTAAAACGTAGATATGTGAAGGATTGTTGTTACTGTAAGACATTTCTTTTTCTTGTGAATTTTACCACGACACTCATGCGGTTAGGCGTCGGCTGAGTTTCGTCATATGAGAAATATAATTGAAAAATACGTTGTTCTCCTTCAAGTTGTTTTCTGTAGATCATTTCCCACAGGTGACAGGTCACAGGTGCATTTATACAGCTGTTATCTTGTTACTTCCGCTGCTATCGTATTTTCAACTTGTAAAATCAATTATCTGTGCCGATTTGCATTACTTTACTCTTTGGCCTAGAAAACTCTTGTGCTTCAAGCGGAGCTGATATTAATATTGCAATGGTTAATGTTCCAACAACAAACTTTTAAAAATCAATGTGGGATAATTAGACCAAAATCGGATCGACAACAACTAGCTACTGACTCATGATCCTGAAGACCCCAAGAGGATAGTTTCTTTTAGTGTCGCCTGGCTGTCCGAGTAGATGGCGATTCGTTGATGATGATTTTTGTACCTTTTGAACTCACACCAGCAGAGGACGAGTTCAGGTGTTTCTTATTTTTTCCTGACGATCTCTGTTCAGGCTTTTGTCTGTCCAGCTATTATTCCACTCTTAACATGTCCTGGGTTGCGTACTTGTGCTGTTAGCTCAGTAATAGTCCTTCAAATAACGGGGAGTTCGATGTTATGCCTTCCAGTATGACAGAAATTATTTTACATTTCGTTTATTTTCTGAAACGCGGGTCTGTTAGAGACTGAAGATCCCTCCCCACAACCTGTAACTACCAAATTACATATTAGAAATTTGGTTGATTTTTAATTTGTTTCCTCAATTGCAAAATACATATATAATGATAGTAGAACACCAAGCCATTCTGAATGACAGAAATTTCGTCACTTTTGTCATTATTTAGCAAGTACGGTTTTTGTAGGATTTTTCAAGTCCTCTGCTGGATGTTTAACTTGTCATTTGATCGTCATCTATCATTTCGGGCTTGTTTGGCCTGTTCCTATCGTTGTTGGCTTGCTCTGTCAGACGCGTTTTATTTATTGATTGTTGGATTTTGCAATCTTTAGGGTCTTTAAACGTAGAAAATAGAGAGACTAATGATCTGTATCGGCCAAATAACAAATTTGATCATCAGATTTTCTTTAATCCCTGTTTAAGCCGTAGACTTTTTGTAATTACAATAGAAAATAATAAAAAAATTAATTAAAATTAAATAAAACTTGGAAATTACATAAATTAAATTCTTAAATAATTTTAAAAAAATGCGTAACAAGGGAAAAATGAGAAAATCACATCCCGAGAGTAACAATGTTTCACTCACTCGCTCCTGCACGTTAGATTAATGGATGCAGTTTTTTCTTATTCCAAAATGTCTTTAAGTAAGTCTTCGCTTTCTTCTCCCAATATATGCCCTAGCTTTTGTTGCAAATTATTGAACATGGTGTTTATGACTTGTGAAGTTTTGTTGGCATAATATTCTTTAAGACTATTTTCTATTGCTCTGTCTAAATGTATTTGTTCTGTCTTTTTTGGGCATATATGCTTGGTCTTAGATTTTTTACCCATGATAATGTGTTTATGAAAAAATTAAGAAATAATTTTTTCTTTGTATGAAAACAGAAAAATAAATTAATAAAAATAAAACACTTTTTCTGTTTTTTGATTTTGTGTTGGAATGCGTTTGTGTCTGTTGGTGCCAGTCTGGTGTGTGATCCAGCTCGTTGGTTTGACCCAGTCACAATTTAATTTATGGAACAAAAATTTATACCTAAAACAATGTCCTGTCCCTCTGCTACCATGTATAATTAGTGTGGTCGGATCAGGATAGTTGTTTCACAATTAATGAAAAGAAATAAAATAAAACGACAGCAAAAATACAAATTAAACCCACCTTTTTTCTATTCTCGAAAATTAAAATGAATAATACAAAATAAATATCGTTTTGTAAATTAAAATTGAATAATACAAAATCAATACATTTTCTTTGATTAAAATGAATAATACTGAATAAATACCTTTTTTCTTTAATTAAAATGAATAACGCTGAATAAATACCTTTTTTAATTAAAATGAATAATACTAAATGAATGTTTTTTTCTTAAATTAAAAAGAATGACATTGAACCGGCAATAAAAAAATCAATTATTAGAAATAGGAAAGTAATAACAAAATCTTGCATTTGGACAAAGTGATTTACCCTGCCAGTGCAGATCGATGAAAACGTCGAAGCTGCCACAATTGTCGAAGTCAATCGAAGAAGGCTGCCCAATCCGATACGCCAGAAGAAATCTCCTTTATCCAAGAAATGGTTCTTGGATCCACAAGTACAACAGTCTTAGTCCCCGGGGAAAAAAAGGCGAGAACGCAAAGCCGGCGAAAAAAAGCCACCTGCCTGGACGCAAAGCGTTCCTTCTCTAGGCGGAGCAAACTCCTGCGAACTCGCGCTCCATTTTAAAATTGTTACAAGGTTTTGCTATTTCCTCGTCGGCCATTTTACTGAACAAATGTAGTTAATTTTATTTTAAATAATGCACACACTTACTTGATTGTACCCTTTAATTGAATAAACATGCAAATAAATTGATTTACGAATGTCCCAAAGAAATACAGATGTGTGATTATAGTGATTAAAACAATGAAATTCTATTCAAACTGGCGGTGGCTGAAAGAGAAAAGACGAGAGAAAAAAATGCAAATAAATAAATTGATATGGTGAAAGAAAGTGAATGAGAGTGTACACGAGACTGATATTGACCAAGTTTAAACTGTATTTTATTTTTACTATTAAGAGAGGTACAGAACTTTAATGAGTATAGAGAAAAACTATCCGCCCCGCGATTGGACCACTGTTTAAGCCATAGGCTTTTTGTAATTAAAATAAAAAATAATAAAACATAAATTAAAATAAAATAAAACTTGGAAATTAAATCAATTAAATTCTTAAATAATTAACAAAAAAATGCGAAACGTAAGAAAAATAAGAAAATCGCGAGCCAAGAGGTGCAATGGTTCACTCAACTTACAATTCGCTCCTGCAGGATAACGCCCGTCGGTCATAGTTTGAAATAAACTACAAAAAATATGCGAGTCCTTTTCTGACGCTGCTCGACGAAAATGGTGTAATTGTATGAAGAAAACCTTGAAATAAATTTTTAGTTAATTTTATGAGCAAAACCGTGGAATAAATTGTTAGTTAAATTTTATGAGAAAAACCGTGTAATAAATTGTTAGTTAAATTCGTTATATCAAAAAATGGTATTCCGGTGTTTTGATCAATTTTCCACCAAACCATTAAAATTAATTTTTTTAAATAAAAACTAATGAATTTTTGATCTAGGTTAATTTGGTTTATATTAAAATAAGTTCACTAGTTTCGTGGTCCGCTTGACCAATTAATATCTTACAATCAATTATGGTTTTTAGTTGAGATAAAAAGTCAGTGTCACGAGCGGGATTCGAACCCACGATCTTCGGCTTTTCCCACTAACACCACTAAGTTGAAAAATGGCAAAAAGGAGGGTAAATTCAAAAGGTGGGGTTGAGATGGTAAGTTGAGTGGATCGAGGTCACGATAGCTCAAGTGATAGAGCAGCGGCGTATCTAGCCGAAGATCGTAGGTTCGAATCCCGCTCGTGACACTGACTTTTTTATCTCAACTAAAAACCTTAATTAATTAAAATAAGTTTGTTGTAATTAATATAACGACAATAATACACGTAGTTTGAATAAAAATTTAAGTGTCCTGTTCTTTTGTCTTCTACTGTACTAGATGCGACCCGACGAAAATCTGGACAGTGGGGATCGCAGAGCATAGAGTAGGGTAGCGTAGCATAGCATCGGGCAGAAGTGCACTGGAATAAAACAATCTTATGGGAAAATGGACTTTGGATTTGCGTCGGGTAGCGTCGCATGGCGCTGCATCGGGTAAGTGAGTTCTCGGCTTAAAGTTTCACGTCAGGAATGATGAGGAAATGCAGTTAACACCTGTGAAACATGAACAGCACTTTTCGGAAGATAATTTTCTCGTGTTGAAATAAAGAGGAGAAATACTTCGTTGAAAAGGGGAAAAACGTTATCTAATTTTATGATATTGAGAACAACAAGGCGCCCGGCCCGAGGAAAAACGTGGGTCCCGTTAACGGACGGTATCAAGAAGCCTACGAATTTTTAACTGACTAAATTTTAATAAGCAAATAAAATAAATTACGCTTCGGCGTAAACAATCCCTATTTAAGATTTTGAAGATTTTGTAAATTAAATAGGCTCTCCTTACTAATTTACCAGCGACATTGAGATTTGAGACATAGTAGAAAATTCTGTTATTGTACAATTTATGGAATTATTTCTTTTGCTGAAAATACATAAGTTTTATCCCTTACACACATAGAGGTTGGCGAAGATAAACGGAATCGCTGTCCAATGCAAAGAATTACGGATGAGAGAAATATTGGAGAAGGAGTTTGAAAAAGCATTTTCTGAAGAGTGTGAATTGTTAAGACGTCGGACTAGGATCCAGATTGAAAAACTTCAACAAGAACCGCTTCGAAGAAAAGAACACCATATGTGTAACACCTTTGAAAGTTGGTTGCTACGAAACGTATGCAATTTGCGATATATGCCAACATTAAAAACCAAAACCAAGGGAAACAACTACCTTGAAACAATTATAAGGGTAGGGAATGTAGAAGGGCGAGCGAAACTTCATCAAGTACCAATAATGTGAAAAAATGGAAGACGACCAACAGGACGATGGGTCGTATCCGTCCCGAATGAAACGCAGGATGGTCGAGATGTTGGCGGAAGAATACAGAATCCCCCTCGAATGCTACCTCCTAGCGGACACACAGTAAGAGAGTCCCCATTCAGAAAGCACATAGTTGAAACGATAAGCCTTTGTTGTCAGTATGCGCTCAAAAATGTAAAAATGTAATTTATTATTTGGTAGTGTGTTTTCTCATTCATCTTTCCTCCTCCCTGTCATGGAATTATTTGTCGTTTATCGCAAACTTAATGAGGCCATGGTGGGTGAGTGGTTAAAGCGCCCGAATCATATTGGCCATGGGTTTTAATT
The DNA here is from genome assembly GCF_000648675.2 of Cimex lectularius. NCBI lineage: Eukaryota > Metazoa > Arthropoda > Insecta > Hemiptera > Cimicidae > Cimex > Cimex lectularius. The sequence continues at coordinate 23,350 of NW_019392968.1, read as the reverse complement.
GAGAAAAATATGAAAAAACATTCTAAAATGGTTCGTGGTAAACCTCGTCCACATGACCGAAAGGGAAGACTTCTCCAATATAGCTTGAATTTCTTTAATTTTCATATTACAACTGAACTTAATACACTGATTTTTTTTACCAATCATAACCTCCTACTTTATTAATAATAATGGGGGAAATGCATTGACATCTCCTCTCTTAGTCGATTTTCAGCACTATCCAGGAATATTTTGCGAAGCGGCCGGACTTCAACATCGAAGTGTTTTTGAGCGTTAAAATGAAGTGTATATACAGGGTATTCGGATACTCGTGTTACAAAATTTGCCAGTAGATTCTACATTCAAGAAAAGAACCAAAAAGTCCTAATTAACTATGGTCCGAACCGCAACAGTTTCGGAGTTATTCCACTTTTTTTCATATTATAAGATTTCACGACCTTGCTTCAAGTAAACAATGATAACTCTAAAAGTAAAAGGTTTTGAACAACTGTGATCAATACTAAACTTGTAAACGTTCGTGAAATAAGTGTTTTAGTAGCGAGAACATTGAAAAATAATTTTATTTTCAGAGTTTAAAAACTTTCTATGGTAATTCTAAACTACTGTTTCCAAACAAAGAGACCACAAATTTCAGAAAACGTACTCCATTTAAATCCTTTTCAGTGGTGCAATTGCTTTTTTAATTACTTTTTTCAAAGATGATGAAATTGATGAAGGAAAAGAAAACACCGTGGTTGACGGATTGGTAAGGTGGAAAGTTCAATAATAATAAAAAATAAAATTTATTAAACGTTTTTTAATTTTGATTCAAATACTCTCCACCCTCCGGGATGTACTTCGATGCCATAGCATTAAACCCTCAAAACCTATACATAACATGTATATCAGTGTATTCTTCACCAGAAAAAGTAGCCATACTGTTAACAAGAAATCATATGGACACTCAAAAAACGTTTGGAATCTTAAAATTCTTTTATTCCGGAGAATAATAATACAATAAACCTTTAATCAAAGTTGCAGTCGTGTTGGTAAATACATAAACAATTGCATTATTTCGGTTTCAAACCCAGATTTAAAAAAAAAAGTTTAACAAATTCATTCAAAATTTCCTTGTTTTTTTTTTTAATTTTCCACCTTACCAATCAGCCAGCCACGGTTTTTCCTTTCCCCCATCAATTTCATCACATTTGAAAAAAGTAATAGGGGCGTAGGTGACCGCAACGGTTTAGGCGTTGGTACAGCGCTCATCACCGTAAGGTAAAGGTCCCGCGTTCGAATGCAGGGCCGCTGGACATACTTACAAATGGGACACAAATTAAAAATAAATACTTTTTTTCAAAAACTCGGGCACCCCGAGGGTTAATGTAACTTCTGCTGTTGCGAACACTGGTTAAAAAAAAGAAAATAAACCAGAAATTTCACCACTAAAACGGATATTAAATGGAGTACGTTTTCTGAAATTTGCTGGTTTCTAGGTTTGGAAATAGTGGTTTACAATCACCATAGTAAGTTTTTCAACTTTGAAAAATATTTATTTCACAAGTTCACGCTACTAAAACACTTATTTCACGAACGTTTACAAGTTTAGGATTGATCACTTTATATGTCCAAAACCTTTTACTTTTGAAGTTATCATTGTTTATTTGAAGCAAGGTCGTGACATCTTAAAAAGTCAGAAAAATGGAATACCTCCGAAACATCTGAGATTCGGACTACAGTTAATTAGGACTTTTTGGTTGCATTTTGAATGTAGAATCTACGGGCAAAGTTTGTAACACGAGGAGCCGAATACGCTGTATACAATAAATGAGGATTAGGTGGCGATGGATTCATGTCGTTTTGTTTAAGCTGTTAATTTTTGTTTGACCTCTGGTTTTTCGTTTTCTGTCAAACTAAAAAAATTGATCTGATATTATTATTTAAAGCGTAACAGTTAAAACAATGATTTTTTTCTGTTAGCACAGTGTTATTTATTTATATTTTTTAGAAGGTTGTCGAAACACAAACGTGAGTATTAAATTTCAACGTTTATAAGGCTACAATTTTGAAGTTATAAAGTTTTGATAAACCCAGATTAAACGGTTTTACATGTACACACCTAATGCTAAAGCATAAAACATAAAAACATCTTTAAAACAATCGACAACAGAGAAACATAACCAAAAAGAAAATGTGGCAAAATGAAACCTATAAATTATTGTATTAAGGTTATATTGTTGAAAAAAGGTATATTAGTTGGCTCAGGGGACTACCTAGAGCAGTAATAAAAGGGGGGAAATTGAAAGTTGGGTAGCACATAAGAAGAATTCAACACATGTGCGAGAATGTCTTATTAGAAACGAGGGTGCGGGTGTCTCGACGAAAGTAATAAAGGAGTCTACCAATAGAAAGGGATTATAATATGAAACGCGATTATCAAGCGTCAAACAATGATTCCCCCAATGTTACATCACTCAACTTATAAAATCAATCGCTTCTAATCCATTACAAGACGATTTGAAAGGTCGACTTCGTAATCAATCAAGATTTTTGCGGCTTTTTTCTAAGTTTAATTTATGACTGTTGGACGGTTCAAATCATACAGTTAGGGTTTTACAGTGTGATAGAGTGTAAAAACTATCCATTGTAATATTTTAAAAGGTTTAAACTTACAGAATAGGTTCTTTTGTCAAGCCTTTTAACAATCAACAGACTTCTTTTAGCGATTCCTTGTATAGGTTATTTTCTGCCAAGCATATGAACTCTCGTTTACAAAGCTCTTTCCTTTCTTTCCATTTGTCAATGGTGTACAGTTATAGAAACGATTTTACATTCATAACATCCAACTGGAACAATAGGATAGTAGATTGACAAGAATAAAAAAATGATACTTTTACGCTTGCAAAACACAGCACAAAATTCCTTAAAAAATTTAACACAACTAATTAATAAATTACAAATACCACCAAAATAATATAGTAGAGGAAAAACGCCGGTTCTGGGACCTCCTCGGTCAAACTCCAACTTCGTCCGTGGGACTGACGGGGTTCGGTAGAGCGCCTGGTGGCCATAATCTGAACTACAGAGTACAGGAAAAACGCCGGTTCTGGGAACGCCTCGCGTCAAAGTCCAACTTTTTCGGACCGTCTCACAAGGATGAAATCTGACGGGGTTCACTAGCTCAAAGGGGTTGTGGTGAAAGATATAGTCAATGCATTCGTAGGTGCAGATATGTGAAAATTGCCTGCTCTTGTGACATCACTATCGGCATGCAGCTGCTTGTTTCTTTTGTTTTCTATCTAATTATAATTTGTTTTTAAATATGTTTAGGATATATAAATTTTTTTCCATTTTCATACGAGGGGGATTTTTTGTAATTTGCTTATCATTTATGTATATGGGTACTTAGAAATAAATAAAACATATTTAAATTATCAAATAACACATTTTTATTAAATCAATTACAACATAACAAAATTAACATTTATCTAACAAAATCTATATTATATCTTTCATTTTCAAATTATATGAATATTATTTGAATATTTTCAAACCAGTTGTATATTATATTAATCTTTCGGTGTGATTGTTCGTATTCTTCGATCATGACGTCTGTGAGGGCCTCGACGATCCTGCTGAGGAGGAAAATATTTCTCGGATACTCATCATCCAGTGAATAAGGTCCGATGTATTCTACACATGCTATGACGGTATTACCGTATTTGGTGTTTATTCGTTGGAATTTTCCGATCTCGTATTCAAATCCAATTCGCAATTGTGAAATTTTACCAATGTTGTCTTTTTTTCGCAATTGTCGACAAATATGACGCAAGGGAGGAAGGCATCTCGTTGGTTCCTTTTTAATTATATTGTTGTTCTTTACTATAAACAATAAGATAATTTATAGTAAAATATTAATAACTATACCGTTGTAAATTGATAATAAGTTAAAACTTACTTACCAATACGTGTGAGTACACACTATTATAGTCGTTGATAGAGTGAGTCGTAGAAGACACGCATGATCATACAAGTTTATTTCGTCACCCCCCCCCTTTACCTGCAGATCCCTACTCCTCTTACTAATGCGCTCGTCGCTCCCTCTATACACAAATAAATTCTATAATTTTAACCTATAGGGAATATATTTTTATTAGGGGTCGAAAACCGACTTCTCGCTTGGATGGATTTCTTAACTCGTAGAAGTTATCTTGTTATCGCATTAGAATAATATCGTGGGGTCGTTGATGTGAGAGATGTGGTACCACTCTTTCGTCGACGGTCGCGGGTTCGATCCCTGCCTTATCCACTGGTGTTTTTCTTTCTGTTAGTCTTCGCGTAAATAACTGTCTAAATCGTTATTTCCATAAAATAGAATGGGGAGATGGGGATGTGGACTACGATCAATTACATTTTATTTTACGCCGCTACCTTAGCAAGTATAAAAAAGTATTTGTTAAAGGATAACAAAGGAAACGGTTCATTTCATACTATTCCGACAATGTGATTGATCTTGAAGAGTTCGGTTGTCCACAAATCGGGATTCTGACATTAGCTGGAGAAGGAACACATTGCTTACTCCATAACATTACGCCACGGATGTGTACTCATTTTCGAGTCCACGTATTGTCCAACTGGATATTTACAAACAGTTTACTAGAAAGATTTTAAAATTTTAGTTTCATTGTTCAACTTTTTTACGCAATATTAAAAAAAGAAAAAAAAAATTTTCAGAAGAAAACTTTTCCATTACAAAAGATAAAATGGATTATTTTGTTATATTTTTTAAAGTTTGAAATGATTTTCGTGTAATAGCATGTCTGTTTAGAAGGTCACTGGCGAGGTGGTAAAAGACCCGTAAACCTGTATGGATGTATAGTCACTGGCGAGGTGGTAAAATACCCGTAAACCTGTATGAATGAGAAATATTATATCAATATTACATTGAAATTTATTTCAAACAAACTTCCTTGATGTATCTCCCCTTTGACGTAGTGAGGGGGCTTAAACACTAAGAGAGATACGAAGTTATAAAAAAAAAAATTATTAAACTCAACGGTTGCTTTGTAAGGACCTACTGACTAACTATGTTAAAAACACCAGTGGATAAGGCAGGGATCGAACCCGCGACCGACGGCGAAAGAGTGGTACCACACCTCTCACATCAACGACCCCACGATATTATTCTAATGCGATAACAAGGTAACTTCTACGAGTTAAGAAATCCATCCAAGCGGGAAGATCGTTTGAGACCCCTTATAAAAGTATATCCCCTACAGGTTAAAATTATGGAATTGATTTTATATAACATTGTGTATAGAGGGAGCGACAAGCGCATTAGTAAGAGGAATAGGGATCGGGTGGTAAAGGAGGGGGGGTGACGAAATAAACTTGTATGATCATGCGTGTCTCCCACGACTCACTCTATCAACGACTATCATAGTGTGTACACAGTCTTACTATGTGGGTCATAGTTTAATTCCATATATTTTGGTTTGTCTTTCTTATGATAAGTTGTCTTGGCAAATATTTTATTGGGAATTGTGATATCTTTTTCGCGTTGTGTGTTTAGTCGTTCTGTTCTCAGTTCTTTCTCTTTTTCAATTTTCTCTTTTATAATTCTGTGTATTATATCTAGTCGGTCTTGGTATTCTTTTGCTCGTTCTTCAGTTATAAATTGTTCCACCATGTTGGATGTGTAAGGGTTATTAGTAATTCCGTATGTTATTTCCATTGGGGTCATTTTCAAAGTCGAATTTAGTGTGTTATTGAAAGCGATTGTGGCAAGTTTCATATTCTCAACTGTGTTGTGGGACCGTTTTAGTAATTGTATTGTGTTTAGTAGTTCGATTATGGTTGAATGGGCACGTTCCAATAGACCTTGTGAGTCTGTATGTCCCGGGGTTATGTAGTATGGGTCGATTTTGTAAAGGTTTAATAAATTTTTAATTCCAGCATTATCAAATTCCCTACCGTTATCCATTTGGATCGTTTTCGGTATCGGATATTGGGACAAATATTCTACAATATATTCTTGGATTTCTAATTGATTAAGGCTTTTAAGGGGGAAGGCTAAAAATCTTTTTGAGAAACAATCTATTAAAGTTAGGAATTTGTGATCCTTAAAGTGAAATGTATCTATTTCGATTTTTTCAAAAGGCTTCTGGTCCACATAGCATACCATATCCGGGAATCACCTTCCTATATAATTTACGCCAATTTTTAAGTAACCCTTAGGTGAAGATTTTCCTTGGAAATATGTGACGAACGTCTTTGTGGATGGAATCAAATGAACGTGCGGCAATTTCTTCAAGGACAACGAATGGAGTATTATTGTGCGATAACATCCTATCCAGATCGAATTGATCCTCAATGTCCTCTAGCTTCATTTCCACCTTCATTTCCATCCTGACCTAGCAGTTTCCTGAACGTTAAATAAATTTTCGTAGCTGCCGACCCCTTTCTCCGTCTTGTCAGCTTTACTATCAGGGAATGAGAACTGCTGTCCTGTCTGCTTACCTCCCGATCTACATTTTCACGGTTTATTGGCTTACTGCTGCAAACCCTTTCTAAATGGCCCTTCTGTTTGCACCGCTACAAGAGAAACTTTTGTATCTACAATTATTGGGGTCATGATTCATTCCCCCACATATTTTACAAAGCTTTTCCTTTGCAATTGTGTTGCTATCCTTCGTGAATAGCATGGGTTCTGCCATACTCTTTTCTATGGCACTCTCAACACGACTCACAATAATGACACATCTACACGGAAAATAAACACATTGAATGAGCCATGAAGAAAATCTCAATAAAGAGCGAAACGTTGGCATAATAAAGAAAATGTTTTTCTGAAATCTACGTCACACCAGACCGCACCTCACGATCTACAAATAATCAAACTCTGTTATATTTTCATTTCATTTTGTTTATCCAGTACGTAACGACAAGTTTCCGCGTCCTTCGAAATGGCTGCATTCCTTTGTCTCTTCTTTGAACATCCTATCTCTAACGGCGCCTTTTCCCATACGTATTACAAATCGGTCTTTCAAGTATCCGTCCAGTTGTTGCTCAAATTTACAATTTCCTGCTAGCGCTCTAAGCCTGGCCAACCACTCGTTCACGTTTTCTTGAGGTTATTTGGCTGCATTGTGGAATTTAAAACGAGCAGGGAAGGTCGACTCGATAGGAAGAAATGTTTATCGAACCGCTTTACTAATTCTTCATAAAGGCTGGACCCCACATGAACACACTGGGCCCACACCGCGTTAAGTCTAACAGTCGGCCGACTTGCGGTGACGGATACGGAAGACCCTCACTTGTCCGTACCGTGTTGGAAACACATTTGTAGTTGAGTCGCTTCAAAGCTACACCGTTGGAAGCATACATCGTTTCGTTAAGAAAAAAATGTTAAAAAGTTTTAAAAATATTGAATTAGGGATGATAGCACTTGCTTTAGAAGCAGAAGATATTAATTGGCGAAGGAGAAGAATGTGGGTTCACGACGCATGGAAAAATAGATGTGTTGAAGGGGAATTTTACCCCACATCTCCACATCTAAAATGCGATGAGACGAAGTTTTATGAATATTTAAGAATGTCGATGTACACATTCACTCAACTGGAACTGAAGCTATAAGCGAAATTGACTTTTGGAGATTATCTATAACACCAATAGAACGTTTGGCTGTATGCTTAGGTAAGTAGAAATTAAAAACATAAAACGTAATGAACACTGTAAAAATTGATGTTTATTTTATAATTAAATTTGAGGTAATGCATAATGTTGTAGTGGCGACACTGTGGTCGGTGGCGACTGATGAAGTTGAACTCATGAAGGTGAAGATAAAGTAGTTGGGTAGTTCCGTTCAGGTATTTTGGAAAATGTGCTGATGATGGCCTATGCGATGTCGTGCTGTTCGTCATATAATATATTTCATTCAGAAGAGTAGGGTTGAGTAATTTGGCAGTAGGCGCAATTCCATACAAAAAAGCATCAACTGGATCTTCTTTACATGATGAACTTTGCGCTTTTAATTTTTTGGCTTCTTTCTCTGATAACATATAAGCCATTAGCTTGCTCGCTGGGGAGTCTTCTGATTTCTTTTCATAACCTAGGATCTTCCTTTCCTTTGCTGAAAGTGTGGTACACGTATATATTTTATTGAGGTGTTTACTTCTTCAGTGTACTGTTTGTGGCAATGTTGATCATTTCTTATTCGGGTGGTTCTGGAGTGGGGATGTCTTGCGATTTAGCAGCAAATTGAAATTCATGATTTTCTTCTTCGCCAACTTGTGGTAAGTTAGTTAGGCTTTCTCTTTCACCGAGATAAGGTAGTAGGAAGGAAAGAATATCTTCATATTTATATTTTCTGAGGTTTTCAGCAGCGTGTCCAGATTTTGTCTTTCTTTCTTGAAGCGTCCTACGTAACTGATCTCGAAAGAAGCCCATTTCTTTTTAACTCCTCCACTGTACCTGTAACAGATTAATTAACAAAATAAATATTTTGTTTTAGGTATCTTGCTACTTGAGACGCATTCCCGACCATATTGGTCAGCTACAGGTTGGGAAAAACAAGTTGTTTCAATTGTTCATGATACGCTATAGCTGATGAATATTGGGAAAAGTGGCAGTTCCCTAACTATATTGGAGCTATAGATGGGAAACACGTAGTAATAATACAAGATCCCAAATTGTCTGGAAGTCTCTACTGGAACTATAAGAAAACGTATTGTATTCTGATTCTGGCTCTGGTTGATCCGTGTTACAATTTCATTGTAGTAGACTAGGGGCCTAGGAAAGAAATTCAGATTGTGGGGTTTTGTTTTATTATAATTTTGGAAAAGCACTAAAAGGCAACAAACTTAATATTCCGAAGAAAAAATTCCTACCATGAACAGGTACTGAATTGCCGATGGTTAAGTAGGGGACGAAGCTTTCCCCCTTACAACTAAGAAGAAAAAATAACTTTATTCAGGGCTGGTGTCCCCTAAGAATAATTTACATGAAATAAATAAAGGAAGTTCCTTCTATTAAGTTAAAAGTAAAAAAAAAAAAAAAAAGATAGAAATCTTGGCACAATGTATATCAATAAGGCAGGGCAGAAGAAAAAATTACGAGAATTCACTAATTTCGTGGTCCGCTTGACCAATTAATACATTACAATTAATTAAGGTTTTTAGTTGAGATGAAAAAAAGTCCTGGCAAAAAGGAGGGAAAACTCATAAGGTGGGGTGGAGATAGGAAGTTGATGTCCGAGAGGATCGAAGTCACGATAGATCAAGTGGTAGAGCAGCGGCGTATCTAGTCGAAGATCGTGGGTTCGAATCCCGCTCGTGCCATTAACTTTTTTTCATCTCAATTAAAAACCTTAATTAATTGTAATTACGAGAATATTAAACAAAAATAACAAATGTTAACGTCTCTGCTTGGAGAGAGAGGAAGTGATTATACAGGTGGGATTTAAAGGAGGAAAAGGAGGCAGCGTGACGAATAGAAAGGGGAAGGGAGTTCCGGAGTTTAGGGGCTCGGATCAGAAAGGATCTTTCGAAGTATGAGTTGTATGTTGCGGAAGGATAAGGTCGATTGGGGATGAGCGGGTCTTACGAGTGAGATGTGAGAAGTTGAATTGGAGGGGTTGGATGATGTAAGGAGGACGACGAGTGTGGATGGACTGGAAAAGAAGCAACCTAGGAAATACTGTGCACGGAAGGAAGGGAACAGCCAGGAATGTTGGGAATACAACCGCGACACCCGGGATCCCCGTTGGGTGCCGTACACAAATCTTATGCAACAAACCATAATACGCTTCAATCGCGCGTTCTCTCCCTCCGAGAGACCTCCGTATGCCACACATCTGTAATCGAAGAAGGGAAGTATAAGGGAAGATACAAGGAGTTTGCGGGTGGAGAAAGGTAAGAGAAGTCAGGACCGACGAAACAGGCTGAGGGAGGCAATGGAATGGCGGCAAAATATGGGAAATGTGAGAATGCCAGGAAAGGTTTTGGTCAAAGACTACTCCTAGGTTTTTAACCGAAGAGCAGAAGGGGATGGGATTGCTATTTAGCATGAGAGGTGGGATGCTGGGGAGGGAATTGAGGAGTTTCCTGGACCCGATAATTATGGCGGTGGATTTGGACGGATTGTGGACTAGGGAATTTTTATGGGCCCTCTCATTGATGGAGTTTAGGTCTTTTTGGATCTTGAGAGTGGCCGAGTGAAGATCGGAAGGGTGGGAGGATATGTATATTTGGGAGTCATCGGCATTTAGGTGATAGTTACAGGACTGGATGGAGTCGGGCAGTTCATTGATATAAATGGAAAAAACTAACATCATGAGCATGAGGCCATTTCCTGGGAGAGACTTGACTGATTAAGAGAATTTTTATCTACCGGTTAAGCAGGGCTAGAAGGTTGTCTGAAAATGCATTTGGCATTTTGACGCAAAAATTTCTAATTTTCATGAGAGTGCTTCAAGGACCACCCCAGAACATATCAATTGTTGTACTCGCAGCAAGTGTCTTGTACAACTATGTATATTCGAAAGCAGGAAGGCTATAATGTGCCTCAACAAAGCGAAGAAGCTAATTCGACACAACAGAGCAAACGAAATCTTTAGATATCCCCCTCCCGTCATGGTAGCCCTACAGACGAAGCATTTGCTGTGCGACAGCAGTTCAAAAATTTCTTTAATTCTCCAGAAGGTAGTGTGGAGTGGCAACAACATGCGACCCTGATCATTTAATTAACAAAACGTAACACTTTTAGTACGTACCTGCTTATTTTATTTGAATTTAATTTTTGAAAACTTCATTATTTTATTTTATTATTATTTATTATTATCGTTATTTTATCCAAATATATAACTTTTTAAGACAGAAAATATAATTTTATGAACTTACCTTCCATCTCCAAGGTGGTCAAAATTTGTCTCCATATTCTGTCTTTATATTCTGCATTTCTGTACTTTTCATTTGACTGGTCATACAACGCAGGAAACTTTCTGACCTCCTCAATTAGTTTCTCGGCGTCCATTTTACGAAATAAAATTGTACTAAGAATATAGAAAGACAATAGAGAATATATAGATAAACGAAACATTAAAAAAAAATAGTAAAAAATAAACTACACTGTACCTCACACGAACCGTGTCCGTCATAAACTAAACCAACCGTAACTAAACCAAACTAGTCGGGCACGGTGCAGTGTGTTGGTGCGGAGAAGTGGGGACTAGCCGACTCACTTCCATTGTCAAAATCGCACTCCGTGTATTGCCAGATAGACGGCCGTCACTCGGTGCGGGCTCTGTGCGGTCATGTGGGGTCCGTCCTTAAGACTTCTTTTCTGGTTCGTCTGGAACCGAGAAATTCACCATCAACCGATAAGCTGACTCATCTAGAGTATTCAAAAACAATGTCCGTTTTCGAATTTCCGACTTTACGGCATTTGCTAAAACAAATTATCCATCCGTGGATTGTAAATCGCCCAGCCGGCCTCCTGGCCTTCCTGATTTGAATTCATTTTCGGCATGTTCACTTTTCCAATACGTAGGTTTCCCTAAATACGAACTAAAGTTTACCTGAGCAAGGCAGCCCGCGATCCTCGTCACCAATGGGAAATATGTATTACAAATATTTTTTTTACATGCATTCATTTATAGGATTACATGCATTCACTTTTTTACTCTTATCTTAGGTATATTACAGTTTGTATTTTCTTGACGTTGATAGTGTATTTGTTATATTTTCCCTACGGTTTGAAACAACGAGAATGTTAATTTTAAACTATGCTGAAATAAAAAATAACATCTTTTGTAATTACAGTAAAACTTCATTATAACGCTGCTTCTTATAATGATTTCCTGCCTACAACGCCCTTTTACCTCTGACCCGGTCCCAAAACAATTTTTAACGACAATTTTATTCGTTTTAACGCTCTGATTTTTATAATGCTCCATTTCAAAAAAATTTAAGTACACAAAGAATAGGCCGTAAAAAAGGAAAATAAATTAAAAATCGTTTTGAGTCCAAATCGGTGATGGAGACTCATCTACGACGACTTTGTGATTGGCATTAGTTTGATTTTACTCAGGTTGATTCTTCATCAGCTTTCTACTAATTTGAACGTTGCAATAAAGATGAAACGTTTGCTCTTTATTATATTACTATATTATGGATAGACATAGCTACTAGATCACCATAGGTTATGGAAATGTATCGCAGACTGTTTTACTATACAATCAGGTAATCAACCACCAACAACCACATGGGTGGCTAAGGACATCCTCTTGCGATATTTTGACATTAATGTAATAGAGTTAATGAAATACATGCCCATTTTCCTTGCTGCTGTCTCAATGATTTAATGTTAGGTGTTATCAAAGTTTTACAAGAACAGTTCCGTGCATCTGGTGGTTTCCTCTAGGGGTAAAAAAGTTTTTCACTTCTTTAAAAAAAACCAGGGACTAAAGCTTAGGGTTTATCATGGGGCCGGTGTTAAACTGACAAAGGCGGCAATCAATTATTGAAGAGAGAGTCGTCACCCTCCCACTTGTCGGAATGTTCTCAGAGACTAGGTTAAGAGACGGTCAACTTCCGATTACGCGTTCTATTAATCTTTGATGAGATAATCAAGCTTAGGCTAATTAATTAGAGAGGATTAACTGACGTTACCCAATCCATCTGATCTACTTTATTTGTGTATGATCATTTTTTTCTCGTAAATTTAGTTTGTTCAAAACAAAATTATAACTACTCTGCAGAGGTTTAAAATTTCTTCTTCTAACCATATTATACCATAAATCAGTGAGTGCAGGGGTTTTACCAACTAACTCTAAACCAACGGTTTTCCATTAAAATGATTCCATTCCATTTGTGATTTTTAATTTTTTTAATCGCCATCTAAATAATTGTTAATTAAATTAATTATACTTTTTATCTAAGGTTTTTGTTGAGATGAAAAAGTTAGTTTCACGAGCGGGATTTGAATCCTCGACTATCGGCTCAATACGCCGGTGCTCTAACCACTTGAGCTATCGTGACTATGGAATAATTAATTTAACTTGTGATGACCGTTGAATATAATTGTGGTGTTCGTATCGGTGGTAATGGGAATATCGGTCAATGGTTGTTGGAAGAAAACGACTTTGAATCTTTGCCGACGTTTCGATTTAATTCAAATCTTTATCAAGGCATCCTGTACATATATGTATATGTACAGGATGCCTTGATACAGATTTGAATTAAACGAAACGTCGGCAAAGATTCGAAGTCGTTTTCTTTCCAGCAACCATTGACCGATAATCCCATCACCACCGATACGAACACCACAATGTTAATATTTAGTTCAAGAACAAAAAATATAAACGCATGGAAGATTGCTGAAACTTCTGAAAATTAATGTAGATTAAAAATGTATTAACCAGCTGTAAAATTCTAATGTCTCAGATCGAATTAACAGACAAATTTATACCTGTTCCGGAAACCGTTTCGGTGATAGTGGTTATAATTTTTGTTAGTTTTTCGACTTACAAGCCGAACAAATTATTGCCTTTGTCATTCCTTTTGATCGGTCAATGTATCTTTCATATTTAAATTACCAAGGGGTTTCTATTCATATTATTTTTGCCTATTCCTTTCCGTTCAGAAAATGTTTATTCAAACCATCACAGGAGAGATATAGAATTCCAATAAGCGTGCTATTATCACTATTTAGTAGCCCTTGCAACATAACTAAAAAACAAACGTATAAAATAAACCAATTTTTAGTTAAGAAAATTTGGGAGAATATTAACCTGTGTGAGTTTTTATAAAACAGATGGCGTTTTATTTTTTTCACCTCTTTTATTGTAAAACAAAGGTTTCTAATGGTAAATTCTAGTTGATATTGATCGACCTCCGTAGTTTAAATTGATGTATTGGATCTTCTTGAGGTCATTTTACAGGTGAATAAAAGACATCACTATTGGATTTCACCAAGCTTTCGGCGAATGTTCCGCCATCTTCAGGGCCTAATTTATTGAAAATAAATTTACATTAACAGGATTACATAAAACATCATATACTCATACGTTATAAGAATAAAATTACGTACTTCACCCAGTTTTTAAAGACAATTAAATTTATTGCACATGTTTGTTGTTATTTTAAAATGAAGGTGGAAATGAATCTACATACTGAAAATAAAAATAAAAATAAAATAGTCTTGTTCAAAAACTAGTGACACTCATCGGTCCATCCTTTGGTCCCACCTGATTAGTCACACCAACGTCACTTTGCGCTTTATTACGATTCATGAACTGTTGTAGGATTCCCGAATATGCCATGACGGAGCCCAGTCGATCCATTTGCAAATTACAAGTGTTTTTCGTAACATGAATACAGACTTTTTCGAAAATCAGTCGTCTCTCCAAGTCCAACTCTCTGCCCAGGATCCTAGGGGAGTCCAACTTGAAGAAAATGCCATGATGGAGAGGAGTGATAAGCCAATTTCATTTAGATCAATCACATATGTACCTAATGTATCCGGGAAAATTAAAAAATTGTTTAAAGATAAGATTGGAAAAATTGGTGTCACGTATAAATTTATTGGCAACACATGCGACAGAAAGTGGTCATTTCTTGGAAGTTGGACTCCCCTAGGATCCTGGGCAGGGAGTTGGACTTGGAGAGACGACTGCTTTTCGAAAAAGTCTGTATTCATGTTACGAAAAACACTTGTAATTTGCAAATGGATCGACTGGGCTCCGTCATGGCATATTCGGGCATCCTACAACAGTTCATGAATCGTAATAAAGCGCAAAGTGACATTGGTGTGACTAATCACACCGTGATTGATAACAGGGATGGGTCCCTTACCGTGTTGTAACCGTTCGATGTGTCTCAATTTTTCTTAAAGTTCCTTGTACATATTGCAAATAATTAAATTATAATTCTAAGTTAAAAAACAGTTGAAAAGTTGTATATACATATAACGTATCTGTGATAAAGAAATACATGTACCTGAGATTGAGTTTTAACTTATAAAGAGGTGGGACCAAAGGATGGACCGATGAGTGTCACTAGATTTTGAACAATACTATTTTATTTTTATTTTTATTTTCAGTATGTAGATTCATTTCCACCTTCATTTTAAAATAATAACAAACATGTGCAATAAATTTAATTGTCTTAAAAAACTGGACGTAATTTTATTCTTATAATGTATGAGTATATGATGTTTTATGTAATCCTGTTAATGTAAATTTGTTTTCAATAAATTAGGCCCTGAAGATGGCGGAACATTCGCCGAAAGCTTGGTGAAACCCAATAGTGATGTTTTTTATTCACCTGTAAAATGACCTCAAGAAGATCCAAAACATCAATTTCTAAAGGTAAGTTTTTGCTAAGAATCTTCAGACACTATTTGAATTTTAAGGCGTTAAGTGTACGTAACCTCTTTTTTCTACAATTGCAATGGCTATTTGTTTTAAACATCGAATGTTCTTTCCATTCCTAAATAATGATAACAGAAACTCAAAATGTGTGAAAAAATTCAACATCAACTCATTGAATTGAATTTTCGCTGAATCATTTCATTAAAATCAATTTTTAAAGATATTTTTTTCACAGATTTTGAAATTCTTTCCCATTCTAAAAACAATAATACCAGGAAACTCAAACATTCGTCGATTATAGGATATTGAAGTTTACCTTCAGAACTCGATAATTTAAATTTATCGTGTAACTGGTTAAAAAAGGAGAAAATTTGAAATAAATAAAATATGATAATATAAATCAAAACAGATCAAATTTTCATATTTTATTGACTTAAAATTTCAATTTACACTTTTTTTTCAAACCTGTTGTACAATAAATTGAAGTTAACGAATTGTGAAGTAAAATTTCATTAATTCTAGAACAACAATTTTTCACACATTTTGAAAGTCGTTGCAGGACCAAAAACATAATACCAGAAACTCAAAACTCTTCGATTTGCTCGGCGGATATCGAAGTTTACCTTCATAACCCAGTAATTTAAATTTACTGTTTAACGGGTTACAAAAAGGAGAAAATTGAAAAAGTTATTGAATAAAATATAAAAATTCAATTTTTACAGATTGTTCTAAACCTAACTTTAAACAACAACAATAAGTTACACGATAATTGGAAATTATAGAATTCTGAAATAAAACGTCAACATTTCCAGAACAAATCGATGAATTTTGGGGATTCTGGTATCTTTAGAATGGAAAGGACTTTCAACATGTGGGAAAACAATTCATTTTCAAAAATTCATCTAATCGGAATTTTGTTATTAAGCAATAATTTTGTGGATGTTTTTATTTCAAATATTTTGAAAGTCATTTCCATTCTAAAAAATTATACCCTCCAAATTCAACGATTTGTTCTAGAGATGTTGTTTCCTTCAGAACTTGGTAATTGCAATTTATCGTGTAATTGGTTAAAGAAAGAGAAAATTGAAAAGTCAATTGAGTAACATACGAAAATTTATAAGAAACAAATACAATTTTCATATCTTATTCAATTTTATATTTTTTAACTAGTTAGCGATAAATTGAAATTTTTGAGTTATGAAGGAACACATCAATATATCCGGAACAAATCGATGAATTTTGTCGGTTTCTGATATCGTTTTTTGGAATAGTGAAAATGTCATTTAATGATATGTGAAAAAATAATGCCCGTAACTTCAAATATGTGACAAAATTCATGGAATTATATTTTTCCCTCCGACTCCGCGGCTGACGACCCTTGTTTACCTCGATTTCCTCTCCCTTTTTATAATCGATCTTTTTCCCACTTTTCTTCCATTCCTATGGGTACGTTGATAAACTTGTAGTAGACTTTTATTCCCACTACTGTCCAAAGAATCAGGGATGTCAGTATGCCACAAGCGCCTTATTTATAATGTGGTTGTTAAACCCATGCTGTTATATGCATGTCTTGTATGGAGTCTCATCTGCAAATTGAATATGTCAAAAACGCAAAGAATGTAGAAAAAGTTTTTAAGGCTAGTGACAACGTCTCGCGCACGGACCAGGCTAGAGCAACTCCATGAAGTGTCCTTAATTGCTTGGATCTACGGTGAAAACCCACACCAAAAATTTTTATTGTAAGCTTGCTTCAAGCAAAAATCTCCTCTGCAGATCCATGGGAAAGTACGACACCTGTTTCAATGAAAGCATAAACGGATAAAAGCGATCTTGTGATAAATAATTTGTTTATACATAACTTCTATTTATTTATTCAAAACATATTTATTTCTTCAAAGGCAAATTTATTTATTCACCTATTCATCGACTTATTTAATTATTGTTACTTTCCTATAGATGTACATATTTACTTATTCCCTATTTATGTGTATATTTAATTACAACTTATGTAAGTATTTACCTATGTATATATAAATTATTTAATTCTGTTATGTACAAGTTGTATGGCTTCCACTTAAATACTTCTTAGTTTTTTCAAATTCTTAACTTGTTCTTATAACTTATTAATTTTACCTATGAATTGTCAGCGTGTATTTTTCAAATTTTCTCCGTTAACTGTACTGCTAGCAAAGAAAATAAATCCATTACAGTTCGTGGTCGGATTGACCAATTAACTTTTTTCAATTAATTAATATTTATGAAAGGTATTGGTTGAGATAAAAAAGTCAGTGTTACGAGCGGGATTCGAACCCACGACCTTCGACTAAATAAGCTGCTGCTCCCTGAATAAACTTCATAAATAAGAGAATTCTGGTATGTAACTGGTTGTACTTGCTCAACAGTTCAACATGTTTGAAAATCGTGACAAGTTATGTTTTCAATTTTTTCCTCTTCCTAATCAGTTACACAGTAAATTGAAATGATCGAGTTTTGAAGAAAAACTTCAATATATCCAGAATAAGTCTATGAATTTTTCAGTTTCTTGTACCATTTTTTAAATCTTTTTTTGAAAGGAAAGGACTTTACAGACAAAGACTGATTTTTTTTAAAATAGTCAGCCTAAGAATTGTCAAAATAGAATGATGACATTAGTGAAAGATTATTTTGATAGTAGCAATAACTAATCCTACATAGTAAGATTTGAATCGGACATTTTCAGTTTGAATTAAAAAATTATTAATCCACCGTCACATTCTGCCTCGGGAATAATTCAACAATATTTTGGATAAAATAACACAATTAATAAACTTATACACAAAAATGTAATCTGTAAAACAAACTGGTACGGTTATCATTCACTCTACCCCAGAGTACTCGATATTCCTCGGGTTAATTAAGGATAAGCCACCATATTCGCGCTAATGAATTCCATTCACTCTTCATACTTCGTTAACATTGCCCCACAGTACTCGATATTTTCGGTGTAATTGGGGATTGGCCCCTCTCTTCGTCAATTGTGAATAAAATAACACAACTAACAAACTGATACACAAAAATATAATAAGTAAAACAAAATGGTATGGTTATCATTCACACTACCCCATAGTACGATTTTCCTCCGGGTAATTTGGGGTAATCCCGTCCATTCACACAAACCAATGCATCCGTTCCGATAAATAACACATATCACATTCAATGTTGCAGTTAATAATTGATAGCGGTCCAAATCAAATTATGAGAACGAAATGAAACATTCTCATAATATTCGATTGATTGTATTCACAAATGTAAATGAAAAGTTAAAAGGACTCCAGTCCGTTTTTTCTTTAAGATTAAATCGTTCAAAAGAAACAAGGGAGAGAAAAGCTGTCACTTCCAGCCCTCCAAAATTGGACTATGAATTACAAGTAAAAGCCTGATGGATCTTACACGTCTTTGAAGCAAAAATTTCTTTCCAGATTACTTTGTACCCAGGCCCGTTTCTGATTGAAATGAAACTTCCAATATCTATATCCGGCAACTCAACACGTCTTCTCCCTTCATAAAACAAAGCCCTGCTCGCACCTTTATTAAATAAATGGTAGAGAAAGATTATATAAATAATAAAGCTGGTATTTTGCATTGAATTTTTGTTTATAATTATGAGATTTCATAATTGATTTACTTTTATTAATATTTATCGAAGATTTTACTGTTTTGAATATATAGTTTAATTTAACTGTGTAGGGCGACTTAATAGATTTGAACATTAATTTAGTCTTTTTTTAATGTACTAGACATGGTCTTTTATTTTTAAGGTGCCTATTTTCTTGTATAGTCCCAAAGTTAATTTTTCACGTAGAATCTGCTGGTGATATATAATAGAATTTTAATAAGTTGGCGCTTTTAATAAGCTGACATGTTTATTAAATTTATTTCTTCATTGTAATGCCCTACTTTCGCACATATCTTGAAAGTCTTTTCTCTTCTAAGACTTTTTTTTATTATTTCTCTTCTAAATAAAATTATAAAAAACAAAGACGTTGGTTTTCTTTTGGTGTGGCCACGTCGTACCTGGCCCTGCCCGTTGTTCAAAACGACCTGAACGGAAAGCTGTGGCTAGCTAAAATTTTGGCTAAAGGAAAAAAAAGAAATTTAAGTGAACGTTGCCTGCCTTGTGGGGTCCGTCGAAACGTGGCGTGATGCAAAGTATGCAGACTTAGGGGCTCCTGACGCGGCACTCACGATCTTTGTTCTTGACCTTCCCTTGCGACTATAGCACCCGTAATATCAAAACATTTATTAGCATCATTATTACCACAATATGCACCTGGCTCTTTTAAACTGAAGTGCGAAAGGGAGCTGCGCTGTATGACCTTCAACTAAATGTCTATGACTTTGTTAAACTGGCTTTTTATTTTACTTTATTACTATTTTTACTTTATTTTATTTTTTCAATTAATTAATATTTATGAAAGGTATTGGTTAGGATAAAAAAGCCAGTGTCACGAGCGGGATTCGAACCCACGGCCTTCGGCTAAATACGCCGCTGCTCTACCACTTGATCTATGACTTCGATCCACTCGGACACTAACTAAACTATGAAGTTTATCCACGGAATATTTGATGGAAAACGACATAAAGTAGTGAAAATTGTGATAATTGAAATTTCAACGACAGCAATAAATAATTAATGAAAAATGGATCATAAAAATAATAAAAATAAAAGGAAAATTTCATAGCTAGGTGAAGCCTAAGATAATTGAAATCTCTATTCCAGAAACAAACTAACATTATCAATTAATAAATAATGGAGCATAAAAAATATAAATATAAAAAAAATTCATAGGATGTAACTTATATAGGTGAAACCTAAGATAATACAAATTTTTAGCCCAAAACCTAAACATTATAAAATTATGAAGAATGGAGCATAAAAAAATAATAAAGAAAATCCCGTACATACGTAAAAAAGGAGATAATTGAAATCTATTCCAGAAACAAAACAACATTACCAAATAATAAAAAATGGAGCATAAAAGCAATAAAAATGAAAAGGAAAACCCCATAGATAGGTGAAAACTAAGATAATTGAAATTTCTACTCCAGAAGCAAAATACATCATTAATTAATGCACATTGGAACATAAAATAAAAATAAGTTACCAGGAAAGATTCCATAAAATGTTTAAATATACTGACTGGTACTATTAAGTAAAGTTAAAATAAAATAAAATTAACTCCAGAAAAGATAGAAAGAACAGAGGAAAATAAACAGCAAATTTAATAGAATGGATGGGCAGAATGCTACTGTTTGTGAAACGACTTACAGCCATCAACAGATCAACAATGTTGAGGTTTAGTTTGCTCTTCACTTTTCTGCTTTGATTGATTTAATATTCATGAATTTGTGAAAAGAAACAGTGAGAATTTTTTTTTTTTGGGGGGGGAGATGTGATTGGTGGATATTAAAAATAAAAGGCTAAAAAGCTAAAATTTCGGCGTTTTTTATCGGATCGTCGAAAGGGTGTTTATGAAGCTGCACTCTCCCGATGCTCTCAACCGAACTGAGAAGATCAAATTCGGGCTGAACGCCACCATCGTTTAGGTGTATTTTTACGACCGTTTTAATCTTTCACTTCTCAGTGGAGTCGCCATCCGATTTTAGTACATCACCAGGAAACTCCTTCTACTGCTTTTCCTTGTTTCGGAACGCCGCCTGCCGGTAGTTTTCTTGGAATTAGTTTTATTTTTTGTCCCAGATGAATCGAAAACTCAAAGGACCCTGCTCGAGGATATTCATACCATCTTCTGACAAAATGGAAACAAATATAAACCAAACATTCGATTCAAGATGGTACAATGAAAGCCATCACCTCATTTTATTTTTTGCAAAAACTGTATTTGCCGCAAAACCTTTCCACCATTTTAGCTCCTTATTTAGGAATTTTTCTACCTTACATAAAACGATATAACTACAAAGCCGTTGTCTTGAGTAAACAAAATAATTCAAAAGTTTGTGGACTGAAAATCCTTGTTTACTGCACTTTATTGTTTGCAACGTTTCCAACATTGTATAAAACTAACAACTACAGAGCTAATTAAAATAAGCATCCCTTAGTTTTAATATTAGGTGGTCCAGAACTTCCCCCGGGTATCCATGACGTTCGTCATGGAAATCGTCCTATATCCCTTAATTACGCTCATATGTTAAGTGCAATTGTTAAGGATTGTAACAACAAATCCGACGGATGCTGATGTAACCGGATCTGTCTTTCAGAAGTTTTCTCTCGTTATTTTTTTAAGAAAGAATCCGAACATCACTGATTTTCACGAAGCCCTCTCTGCTGTTTAATTAAGTAGAGGGCAAGAACTCTGCTTGTCGTTGCTTTCATTCAGTTTCAGACTTGATTCAGAGTTCAGATCAGAATTTGATTAATTCATCTTTCTTTCTTCATTCTTTTTCTTCATCACTCTTTTGGAGTGGTATAATCCAGGTGCAAACTGCTGCAATATGAAAAAATCCAGGATGTTATCCCGTGGAAAAAGAATGCTCTCTTTACCCAGTAAGTGATTCTTCGAATTATTATTAAAATTATTCGAGTTTGTTGTACCTATGTAGTTTTGTTTTGTTGTCAATTGCGCCGGACACTTACCGATTTTTTGGGGGGTCTTTATAAAGGGAAAAACGGGATGATTTTAAATATTTTTTTTAAAACTTTTTATTTGTTTTTTACAACTGCATTCTTGGACGCAACAAGAAAAACAGATAATATTTACATATTAACGGTAACATGAAAGCTTGACCAGTTACCATCCAATGATGGTAGCCGTTAGTAAATCAATACGATGAGCGAGATGTACTCCGTCGTTGGTGATTAAGGTCGGAGCTGTTAAGGTTGTCGCGGAGCCACCGACGCTTCAGTCTTCTGTTGGGATTATTAGGTAATGTGGTGAATGACAGGTTTTTGACGAAAGGGTTCGGATGATGGGGTAGTTTGGAATGGAACGTTTTGTAGAGGGATGGGGCTAGCTCGGTAACAAAAGGGACATTTAGGTCGATATGGATGGTGTGATTGGATACGTAGAAAGGGGCGTTGACTATTGTTCTGAGGATTTTAGATTGAAGGGATTGGATTCGATTGAGGTTAGAACGCTTAGCAGTCCCGTAAAGTTCAAGCCCCTATGTCCAAATGGGGGCCAGGAGGGCAATGTAAAGTTTTCTTTTGTTTGTTAGTGAGAGAGCGGTTTTGAGGGGAGTATTTAGGTTCAGTTTTTGTTCGAGTGTTTCTCCTCCTGTTCTCAGTGTGTGTGTGAAAAAAGTCCCAGTCTATTGGTCCGTTGACCAAGGAGGGTCGAGGCGGGTTAAGTTTCGGGTGTATGTCTAAAATGAGAACAACGGCTATGGTCGGAGGAGAGGTCGTCTAGGGTGGAGGTGTCGGTGTATAGGGATGAAATGTTGGAGCAAAAAAGAAGACTAGCAGGTCAGGTCTTTTTCTTGGGGAAGTTGGCCAGTAGGTGGGTTGGGAAGGTGCTAGGATTGAAAAATTGGCTCCAGAAATGACATTGTGAAGGAGTCGGCCTCTCGGGTTCGCCACACGGCTGGACGTTTAGCGTTAAAATCGCCACCGCAGATGAATCGACGTACGAGGATTGAAAAGAGAGATATAAAGTGGTTTTCTTGAACGATCTGGTTGGGTGGGCTGTAGACTGCTGCGATGGTGAATGAAAATGGCTCCGTTAGTAGAGTGATCGCGGTTACCTGGAGGAAGGGTGTTGGATTAAGTGGTATTTGAAAATGGGATAAGGAATTGCGAACCAGTACTGCAGTTCCACCATGTCCAGTCCCATCAGGATGGTTAGTCACGTATGTTAAGTAGTTCGCCCTGGACAAGGCGGAAAACTATCCAACCTAATGAAAAAGGGCCAAAATAAAAAAAAATAAAAATAAATAAAAATAAAAAAAATAGGGCCATCTTTCGCCCTGGACAAGGCGGAAAACTATCCACCCTAAAGAAAAAGG
>NW_019392967.1:29874-163113 GCF_000648675.2 Cimex lectularius | reverse complement strand
AAAATCCTCCACTGCCCGTACAGAGTAGTTTACGACAGGCTTCGTTCGCGGACGCGACCCCTCGGGATCCGCTTCGGTGAGTCCTTAGGGAGGGCAGGATTGGCGCTGGGACGGTGCTTCGGGTGGGGCACCGGCCGACACCCCCCGGGGGTTAAATGGGGGTCCTGGGCCTCGGCGTGGGGGATAGCTGCCTAAGCAACCCCTGCACAAAATGCTGAGAAATGCCCGTAGTCAGAAGTGACGAAACCCCAAGCCCAACCTCCACCTCTCCGTGGTGACTCCTAGGCAACGCCCTGAAAAGGACAGCTAACGGAGGTGGGCGAAAAGCGAGATCCTGGCGCTATAACGAGGACATGTAGGCTATGGGAGAAAACCCTAAGAAAATCCCCAATCCAAGGTGTCACGCGACCCGTGCCGATGGATGCGTGGCTCGAGGGAAGTCGAGACTTAAGCGGAGCCTCAGGGGCACCTGGCGCCCCCCTGTGTATCTAGCCTTCCGGCGGGTTGTGGGTGAGCCTGTCGGTGACTGTTAGTTAACCCTCGCAACCAAACCATCCTATGGAAAACAAAAATAAAACTAAAACCGAAAAAACAGCAACCACCAAACCTCCTATGGCGAGCACCATTAGAAGAGCACCACCAAGCCCTAGTGCAGCAAGACGGCCAGAAGTATCACCGCCGGCTGAACCTAGCACACCCTCCAAAGCTACCGTAAACCCTAGGCTAAAGGAAGTGGATCCCTTTGCTAGACGATCAAGTCTAAAGCGAACTCCGCCGAGACCCAGCGAAACAGCCGACGGAAAAGTTAAAATCAGCGAACCTTCCATAACAGCCAGCCAGGCAAGCCTTACTTGCAGCTCCACCGCAAGTTATCTGTACTCAGATACAGATAGCAATACCGAGGGAGGGCATATAGCAGCGCCTCCACCCGAAGTTTTACACACCTATGCGAGCGTTGCCGAAAGACGCACAAAGAGGCCGCGAGAAGGAAACTCGGATGATGAACCCCTTACGCCAAGTGACAAGTACGTTCAGGCCTGTGCGCCGGCCCACGAAATCAGGTCGGAGATCTCGCAGTACATGGTAGACCCTGGCAGTAAATGTCCGAAAACGGCCGCTATGTACGTGTGCGAAAGAGTTGACCGGATTATGGACCTGCTGCAGCAGTTCGTGATCGAAAACGCAGAGTTATCAGCCGCAACTCAGCAACCAGCTCGCAAACCCGAAGTCGACACGATAGTAGCGGCCTTAGCTCCTGCCTTTGACAGGATTGCTTCAGAACTGCAAGCGGCGAAAACAACGCCGAGCTTCTCCCCAGTTAAAACCATAGTGGATGAGCTGACGACGTGCGTTGGAAAAATCAAAAATCTTGAAAACACAACCACTAAGCCTCCTGTGAGAGAAGAACCAAGCAACGCAACTATCCCCGAAAATACGTGGGCGGGAGCCAGGCCTAGGATCAGGCGAAATAAGAACGCAAAAGGAAGGAATGCAGACAAGGTCACCAACAATACCGACCAGACTCAACAGGCAGCGAAGGAAAAGAACACTCAACCACGGCGAGGGCCGTGTTGGAGGAAGAAATAGCACGCTCCAGGGAAGAACAGAGCAAGCTCGTAATAGTGGACCCCCTGGAGGGAACGGAAAATGCCGACCTAGTAAATAAGGTCAAGGGCTTGCTAAATCCTAGGCATACAAAAATTCGCGTAGAAGGAATCAGGGCCACTGCCAGAGGAGGCGTCGCTATAAGGGTCGAGAGTGACGCGGCTAAGACAGCGGTCCTGAACGCTCTTAGCACGACTGAACTAAAGGCTCGTATGATGGGGAGGAGGAACCCGTGCATACTGATTCTTCGCGTACCCAAGGACATAAAAGCGAGCGACCTAAAAGAAGAAATCATAGCCAACAATACTTTCAACGTGAAGGAAGATTCGACCAGACCCCTCCACACTGTACGCTACGGCAAAGGACCGCGGGAAACGAACCCCTTCGTTTCATGGGTGGTTGAAGTGCCTCCTGAAGTCCGGAAGGCGGTAACAGAGAGGAAAAAAGTGTATCTGAACTACCAATCGTGCGCCATCCGTGACTACGTTGACATTACGAGGTGCATCAAATGCCAGGGGTATGGACATATTGCCGCCACCTGCCCCAAACAAGAACCGGTGTGTGGCCGATGCGCCCAGGCTCATGATACTAGAGAATGCAAAGCAGATACTCTAAAGTGCGCAAATTGCATACGCATCGGAAGATCCCACGCCCATGAAGTGGCCGCCAGAGGTTGTGAAGTACATATGAGGGCAGTAATAAAAATAAAGAGTGCTATCGATTACGGGGATGTCATGCAACATCCCATCGAAGCTGAAGGAACACGGCCACAATATGCCATTGGAAATATCCCTAGCGCCACGAATATGTGTATCGATACCAGCATAGAATCCCCTGAGCGAGTCTTAACCAGTGAACATCCCAATGACCCGCCCGCAAAACGCTAGAAATACCATTTTAAGAGTCGCGCAACTGAACTACCATGGCTCACGAACCGTTAGTGATGAGGCCCACTTGCGCATGGCCAGAAAGTCGATATGGTCCTGGCGCAGGAGCCTTGGAAAATAGGCATTGAAAGAGCCATGGGACTAAGTGCTCGAGTTGTTAAATCCGTCACAGCAGATCCCCCGCGCGCGGCCATTTACGTGCTCAATAACCTAATAAAAATCGTGACCTTACCCGAATGCGAGCCTGACATCGCTTGCTGCATATTACAATGGGAGAGCGAGGAAATCCTGGCAGTATCAACATATTGCGACAGGCATCGCCCAATTGAGGAAGACCTCAGGAAAATAAGGGACGTGATTGCCAAATATGTCGGCCGAAATTGCCTCATTTGTGGTGACTTCAATGCGCACAGCCCCGAATGGGGAGATGAGCGCCAGGACGCTAGAGGTGAACGAGTGCTGGAAATGCTGGGGAATGCATGGTTAACTCCGAAGACTCCCCCTGTACCTATAGTTCTACGCACGGAGAGACGGCTATAGACCTAATGCTAATGTCACCGGGACTCCGCCATCGCATAACCCTCTTCCAGATAGACATAAACGCCACAACAAGCGATCACGCCTGGATTCGAACTGATCTTTACCTGGGCACCAAGCGCTCTTGGGATAAGTCGAAGCGACGCGTAGATTTTCATAAGGTCAATAAGAGCCAATTGGTACGAATGGTTGAAAATTACCTCAGTGAAGAAGCTGACATCCTCATGTGACCCGCAGAAAACAGCACTGAAATTGACAACAAAATAGCCATTATAACCACCATCTTGATCAGAGACGCAGAACGGCTGGGGCAACGAGCAACCATGCGCACGGGCCCTGCGTGGTGGACCTCAGAAATAATGGATCTCAAGACAGCCGCGCAGTCCGCCAGACGTCGGTACCAACGCCGCCGTGAGATGGACACGACGGACGAACTCCGTTCAGCATACCATGAGGCCAAGAAACGTTTCAGGCGCGCTTTGCGCAAAGTAAAGAGCACACCATGGCAGAATTTTGTTGCAAAACAGGATCGAGTCAACAGATGGGGGTCTCCATGCAAAGGTGGCAATGGGGAAAATCAGACCTAGGGCCGCCCTCCAGTCCTTTGGTATGGAACGCATAGGTGTAGCTGCAGCTGGACAAGCTTTTCTAAGAGCAACCTTCGTCGAAGATGATACGATTGGAGATAGCCCTGCCCAAGTAATCCTGAGGGCAAACGCCCGTGTCACACCTATAGAATGCATTCCCACATGTTGGTCTGAAGAGGAAATACTATTTGCCATAAAGCGCCTACGTGCCAATAGTGCTCCGGGGAGGGATCGAGCGGAAGCCAAGACCGTGAAAATGTGTGCAAAAGTGTTAGTACCATATTTGCAACAGCTTACGATGGACTGCCTAAAATTAGGATACTACCCAACCGCCTGGAAGAGTGCTCATATCTGCGCGTTTCTCAAAGCCGGCAGGCCTGCCGACATGCCGAAGTCGTACCGAATGATCGCCCTCCTGCCAGTTATGGGAAAGTTTCTGGAACTCCTCATATTGGGACGACTGCGTGAAAAAGTGGACGCAAACCGTCACCCCGGCCAGTTCGGAGGAATGCAAAACAGGAGCACAACCCACGCAATCAATGCAATGAAAGAATACGTGTACGAGGCAACGACAAAGTACGTCGCCGTTATATTTTTCGACATAAGGCAAGCGTTCGATCGTATGTGGTGGCCGGCTGTACTGGACAGCTTGCGACGAAGAGGCTGTACCCCAGACATATGGCGTATTGCGGCAAGTTACCTGAGCGACCGAACGGCCACGCTGAAGGATTATGGCGAAAACTGCACAATTAAAGTAGAAATGGACATCCCGCAAGGGTCAGTCCTGGGACCATACTTTTGGGCGGTCATATTTGATGGCCTCCTCCGAAGAATAGATGAAGCAGGACTGCGAGGCATCGCTTACGTTGATGATCTTGCCATCGTAATACCGGCTGACACAAAGGCGGCGATTGAACGTGCTGGCGCACAAGCTGTAGCTGCGGTAGAATAGTGGTGCAATGAGTGTAAGCTGGAAACAGCTCCTGAGAAAACACAGCTTATGCTTTTAAAAGGAAAGTTGAACATGCGCTCGCCGCCCGTAATCCGGCAACTAGGGCAGACCATAAGAGCACCAGAAGTGGTCAAATATCTTGGGATTCGGATGGCTAGTAGCATGCGATTTGGACCTAACGTCAAGCAAACACAACTGACTATCCCAACTAGAATAGCCGCCTTTAAGACGCTGAGCGGTGCCTCATGGGGCATTTCATTCAGCACCCGCTCCACCTACTACTCAGCGCTGTGCGACACAGTAATGCTGTAATACATCCCCGGCATGGACGCACGAGCTTCGATTATCCGAATGGGCAAAACTGGAGAGATCGCAGCGTGCGGCACTCTTAGCTGTTACTCGAGCTTACAGGACGGTATCGACGGACGCACTATTGGTTCTTGCGGGACGAGCCCCGGTGGACTTGCAGGCAAGACATCTATGTGCTAAATGGGAGCTAAAAAACGGTAGAACTCCATGCATACCAGTCGCAAACGTGAACGAAGCGGCGGAATGGGTAAAAGCGAAGTGGCAACAAAGATGGGACGCATCAACCAAAAGGACGCCACACATACGCGTTGTTCCCGAGCGTGGCACATAGAATGAAGATGAAACACGTGGAGCCCGATCAGTTCGTGTCCCAGATGCTGACGGGCCATGGCGACTTTGCCAGCAAACTACACCAATTCAACCTTAAGGAATCCCCAGAATGCGAATGCGGCGAGATTGAAACAGTAGTGCACCTAGTGTTCGAATGCCGGATACATGCACGAGGACGAACCAAATGGATGCGAGAGATTGGTGCCATAAATGCAAGTTTGGACGCCCTGCGGGAGGCAATCTCCACCCCCGAAAATTACAGATTAACTGTAAAAAGGTGGCGCACAATAATGAGAAAAAAAGGATGGCCCGCATAAGTCATCAAGTCATCAAAATGTACACGCAAGTACTCATAAGCAACACTACTGGCCCCCTCCAACATCCCGACCGGACGCCTCCGCGCGGCCCATCCCGGGGGCGTATAATAGCGCCGCAAAGATCCGGTGGAGGGGTGCTAGCCAACCGCTAGGCGACAAATAGCCGCCTACCTCTGTAAGGCTCGGTCTTGGGCTTAGGAGCAGAGGAGAAACAAAGAGAAGACCTAGCGGAGCATCTTTTAAGGATGTATGGCTTATTCCTCGGCCCGAAAAACGCGCCTGAGAAAGCTCGATATGCTCTATTACCATGGTCTCAGAGCAAGTCNGGTGGCGCACAATAATGAGAAGAAAAGGATGGCCCGCATAAGTCATCAAGTCATCAAAATGTACACGCAAGTACTCATAAGCAACACTACTGGCCCCCTCCAACATCCCGACCGGACGCCTCCGCGCGGCCCATCCCGGGAGCGCATAATAGCGCCGCAAAGATCCGGTGGAGGGGTGCTAGCCAACCGCTAGGCGACAAATAGCCGCCTACCTCTGTAAGGCTCGGTCTTGGGCTTAGGAGCAGAGGAGAAACAAAGAGAAGAACTAGCGGGTTAATAAATTTTATTCACACATCAGATTTGTTCACACTGTCTCAGGGTGTAATATGGGTTCCTTTCACGCTAATAAATATGTTCATTCTATAAATAATGTAGCTATGTTCTTTCTTGTGATTATTGAATTCCTTTGCCAACTCAGGATGCACAGTGGTCTTAGCCATTTTCGTTCTATTTATTTCTTTATCGAATCTTGATGTATATTTCTTATTCTTAGACAATAGGTAATAATTGAGGTAAGTCTCCAATTTTCATATTTAAAGGTTTTTAACTCAAAATCCGAGTTTAATTCGATACGCTTGGACTGCAATCTGCCTGGAACTTTTCCTTTAAATTATTAAAATATACAACGGACGATAAAAATCTATGCAGCATATTTTGTCTTGATGCATGGAAATATTGTTTTTGTGCAGAATGTTTCGCCACGCTCGATCCACCCACTTCGATACATATTTCTCTTCTCAGTTCAACCAATTTATCCACCGGGCGGATTTCAAGCATTCGAACACGTTTTGAATTTTTATTATTATTATTTTCTTTCAACCTGTGTCAACATGTTCGGAAATTGTTATTGCCTCGGACCTGGAGGGGTGGAACGAAATGTTTTTTCTGTACTTGACATATTTACTCAGGTCCCTCGTTAACGGATTGACAAATATAATATTTGAGGTGAATAATAATCGGACAAGGATCAGGAAAGTTCTCTTTTCCTGTTTTTCAGGCGTGGACAATTATATGATCTTTCCTCATACATTCATGATCACGTTTACGTTTTTTTAAGAGATTTGACTAAATATTACTAGGACTACATAAAATAAAATACCAAGAGTACGGGTAAAATGATTCAACTTGGAACCATTAGAGGTTATCTTTATTCCAGTAAGACCCAAGCGCGCTCGTACGCAAGTACGCCTGTGCTGAGGATTTTGACCTCAGCTGCTAACATCTTTTACTAGCTGTAATCATTTCAATTTCCTGATTCACACACTAGGATCGTTAGTACGCATTGAATATCTTAGAACCTTTTTATTGAGGGCATGCCCAAAGCCTGGCATGGACCTCAGCTTGGAACTGCTCTGCTATGCCTTGGTACGTTAACAAGGTTGGTTTCGTTGTTTCTCTCAATATCTGCCAGGGACTTTATGCAATCCAGAACGGCACTGGTCTTTACAGTATACATCTTTATAGATATACAGCCTTTTGATTACCTGCTTTGTCATAAATGATTGGTTTCGATGGAATCAGTCAGTACTATTTAGTTACTACACAGGGTATCCTTTTTAGTTGGCTCGGCTGGATGATTTCTCTTGAACCAATGCTACCAAAAACAAAATTCATGTTTAATATTTTTTAGTCTATTTTCAAATTTTTACATTTTTTAGAGAAAAATTACACAGAGTACCTCGTCGAAATTACGCTGCCGGTTTCTTTTTAAGACCAATTTAAAATCTGTTTGGACCATTGTTTTCAACGCAAAAAATCCTTTAAAATTATGTGTCAGGATGTCTAAGGTCGTATTTGAAATTTTGAAGTCGAACTGGCCTGAGGTACCATGTATAATTTTTCTCCAGAAAAAGGTAAAAATGTGAAACTAGGCTAAAATATACTAAACCCTTATTTTTTTATTTTTGATAGCGTCGTTGGTTCAAGATAAATTCAGCCGAGCCATCTACAAAGGACACCCTGTATACATTTACTAGCTTAATGAAACATGAATGCCTACTTCAAAATGTGGGGTAAGATTAATTTCCTCTACGTTTCATCTTATTAACGTGATGAAAAAAGTATGAAAATATGGAAAAAAAAGGTTGTTTTATGTTTAAATAATAAGCTAAGGGTGAAATCCACCGTGAATAACTAGAAATACGATTTATCGGTTATACAAACAATAAACTTGATGTCGAGTGAAGCCCGTGACTATATCTATAATCCTCGAATTGGTAACAACGCGAAGTCAGGGCCTTGCTTCGATCCGCAGTTGTAATAAGCCAATTACTCCATTCAAATTAGCACTCAACCTTCATCGGCGGTAATTGTTCTGCCCTCCATACCGTGATTACGTCACCACGACTTCTGCAATTAGCAGACATCAACAACGCTTCCACTTCGCAGAATTGTTCAGATATCGGATGACGATTTTTCCGGAAGGTGAGGACTTTTTAACACCCCGACCCTCTAGTTCAACACCTTTTATAGAAAACCATTGCAGACAAGCTGTTGATCTGTCTCATGTTGCGCACATTGAATCAGAATTTGTCACTAAGGGTTGTACATTTTTTTGCTGCTGTGTGTGTTTAATTAGTCCGGTTAAACGTTAGCATTATTGCTGATCCGGCTGTCTCCGGTACACATTACATGGCCCGTTTGAATTAAATGGATTTACTGGCACTTTTATGTGAAAAACCCCTGTTGATATTACAGTTCACTGTTGTTTTTTTGGTACTATGTTTATTTTGTTCATGCACACTTTGCTAGATTTTCAATTTTTTTTAACCATTCCTCATTATGATTTTTTGCCAAATATTGCTCCTACAAAACAGACAAAAGAATTGTTTCAATATGCTGTAGTTTACGAGAAAAGAGTACCGAAAAGAGAAAAATACAACTTTTCAGGTGAAGCAATTTTCCCACCGCGCTCGTTATTTCCCCGTCCTTCATAATAAATTACTTTCTCACAAAAGACTTCGTTCACATCAACCAAGAGTACACGATATTCCTCGGTGTGATTTGAAATAAGCCCCTTCATTCGAGCTAATAAATTACATTCACACACTTGAATTCTTTAACTCTACCCCGGATAATTCGATAATACTCGATCTGATTTGGGATAAGTCCTCGCATTCTCTCTAATAAATTACATTTACACACCTGACTTCGGTTACAGTACCCCTAGAGTACTCGATATTCCTTGAGGCGTTTCCATTTATGCTAATAAATTACATTAACATGCCCGACTTCTTTAACACAACTCCAGAGAATTCGATAATCTTTGGTGTGATTTGCGATAAGCCCTTTCATTCGCGCTAATAAATTGCATTCACACATCTGACTTCATTCGCAATACCGTAAATTACTCGATATTCCTAAGGGTCTCCATTCGCGCTAATAAATTACATTATGGATATTCCAGTGATTTCCCACCTTCTCCAGGCCTCTTCTAAATGTGGTTGGGACAGTACCCGTGAGTGACACCGCCAGTGGAACCGTCTCCACACTGATTACTTGCCTAGTACTTGCCAGAAGAAAGGTCGCAGTACGTTCTTTATTTTTCTAGATAGGCGAACTCCACATTATCCGGCACGATTATGTCTATTATAAAAACGTTACATTTCTTCTTAACGTGCCAGATAATATAGGGCCTGTATGAACATCGGATGTGCCCATGAGGTCTATACGACCCCAGTATAAGTTCACTATCCTCCAGTACTGCCAGGGGCGGTAGCAATCATAAGTATTCACATCCCGCAGATTTAAACGTCAGGTTAATAATCTTTGCTGCACCATTTATTATGTCTCTCTAGGTATTCCCTGGCGGCGAGTACTGTACACCCTGCCAGTATATACGTGCCCCAAATCCTATATGCCTTTTCCGTCCCAGTTGGGTCACCGACTATTCTTTTCAGATTCACCTTCGCGAGTACCACCTGACATGGATGGCCATCACGAACCCTCTGTTTCCGAGAAATGCTTTTCATGCTTTACCCAGAAAACCGAAGCTTCCAGGTATATCTCATCGCGATCTTCCACCGCATTGCCGCCTCATTGAACCCACTGAGAGGTTTAATGGCGTGTGCCGTAAATCTTCGATGACTTCTGCTTTGACAGTAGGCGTCTGGTTGGCATGGAAATAGCTCCGCATACTGTAAATTTGAGCAGCACCTGTTATATCAAGTATTCCTCTGCCCCCTCTATCACGGAAGAACTATCTCAAGTAGTCTTTTAAGTAGGTAGCAAACTATTTCACTACACCCAATGAGTAAGTGAGCACTGACATATTGGAAATATAATATTAATAAAAGGAATAAGTTACTTCATAGCAAACGAAGCCAAAAAGCACAAAAAGTTATTGTTTGTTGTTTATGTTTATACATAATTTTGATTATTTATGGTTTGTAGGTTATATAAATTTACTTAATGATATGAACGATTTTATGCTTCCCTTATAAATGCTTACGACACTCTGTTTAAGTGAATAGAAAAGCTAAAAATTCCAGTTCATGTAAATACCCAGTATATCATTAGTGGTATGATTTTATTAGCCATTCATATGGACAAACTATCTTTAAAAATCGCACATTTGTAAAAATATATTGAATTATGCCTTATTATTATATAGAAGACTTCGGTTTTGTCATCCAAAAAACGAAATGCTTCCCAATTAAGGGATATTTTGAAAAGGCCAGACGAGTTGAAAATTCAGATGGTGCAAGTTTCAATTAAAACAACCGATTATTTCACTCCTGGACAATATCTTATTATTTCAGAATTTTTACCTTTAATCTTTCCGTTGTCCGCAGTATAAGGAAAAACTGAAAATAAATTACGCCTAATTCAATCCCACCGATTCGTTTCTATAATGTATCTGAATAAAATGAATCATTCAGGGATGATATTTGGAAAAATATAATTCAGAAAATTTTAAAAAATCAGGGTTGAGATATTTCTAGAACTGCCTTTTGAGAAATTCTGGATGAACATGTTTTTAAAACAATAAGTGTAGTTTATAGACTGTGATTATTTAAAGAACGTGAGATGCGGTCTTGTGCAGGTTTAGAAAAATATTTTCTTTATCGTGCTAACGTTTCGATCTTTATTGATATCATCTTCTGGGCCTGGTATTTATAAACATTGTTTAAAAAATACAAATGAATTTATACAATGATGTACACAATATAGAAATTTTAGGTTTAATCAAAGTATTTGTACTCTCTCAAAGTGTGTCTTTTTCTAATCTACATCACACCAGGCCTCATCTCACGAGGTCTAAATAATCATTAATTAACGGTCACAAAATACTACACGTTAAAGGTTATATTAAAGCCATTATATTTAGTGGTCTATTGAGCAAATCACTTGTTTCAATTAATTAAAGTTTTTATGTAAGGTTTTGGTTAAAAGGAAAAAGGTAGTGCCACGAGCGGGATTCCAACCCACGACCTTCGGCTAAATATGCCGCTGCTCTACCCCTTGAGGTTATCGTTACTTCGATCCACTCGGACACCAACTACCCATTTCAATCTACAACCTTTCGCATTTTTCCTCCTTTTTGACCAATATTGGTGTATTGAGCAATTGTCATAATTGTCTTCAACGAGAGCTTTCGTGTGCATATTTCAGGTCTAGCCTATTCCTTTCGCAGTAGTGGATTTTAGCCTGCCTTAGTACCTACTTAGGACATGCTCCGTTGTCTCTTCTTCATCACGTGCACAGGCTCGTTTCTGCTGCTCCAAGTCTATGTCCCGGAGTCTGCATTTTATAGTCAGCAGTCCTATCCTAACAGTCTTAGGCTGACTAGTTATGCTGGTCGTTTCTGTAATCGTCCTTTAATGAACTTTATCGCGTTCTTTCTTGAAAAACTATCTCCCCACCGAGGACTTATTCTTAATCAATTGTCTAAGAAAATGCGTATTCGGCAAGTTATTCACTTTGCAAGTCTCGTACAATAGTATTACTTTATTGACCACTTTTGAAGTACTGTAATTAATTTGCAAATATTTTTCAATTTAATTAATAAATTTGCTGGCTCTAAGTTTTTGAAGAGTAGTAATAGATACATTAATTCGCATTTACTAAAAATGCATCATCATATCGAAACAATCAAGTTGTGTCTGTTTTGGCCTATATTTGATATTTTTAAGGAATTTATTTTTTTAAGAAAGTGTGTTTGTTTACTGAGCCAAACACCTGCGAAATGAATATAAATGTTCTTTAGACATCTAGAGCTCTCTGGGAAAAGTTTGTTTTTCTTGACCGAAGGGATTTTTATCAGAAAGGTGTTCGACGTGTGATTTCAGCACGTCAGATAAGAAGTGATTTTTTCATCCTATGCAAAGCCCGAGAGAAGATAAAGAAATTGTTTGGACGAATGGGCAAAAAGAGTTTGAACCGGATCTCAAGGCGTTTCTATCTCGAATCCCATCTAATGTTAATGTTCTATTCAGTTATTAATCTCTTTACTGTTTTATTGTGAGACGGGCGGAATAAATTCAACTCTGGAACAAGTGACAACTGAGGCCAGAGAAAAGTAAATTAAGAAGTTAGAAACGTTGTAAATTATATGGTTCTTGTTTTATACTTCCCTTTTCCGTTTTCCTTCCTTTGTTCTTCTCTTTTACTTACTCCTTTATCCTAAGCCTGAATGCTTAAAACAAAGAAGTAAGAATTGCATTATAAATTGTAAGCCAAATTTATTGGTTGCGTTTTCAATAAACGTTCTTAATGTTTGGCCAATATAATTTATAATTAATCATCATTCATTCCATTATTAAAAGCTCTAGAATAATTTCATACCTTCATTTAATGTTCACATCACGTTACCATTCAATACTGTCACAGGTGATAGACATTATTTCATCAACTCTTCAGTGGAAGAAATCCGTGTGTGGCACCCAGGCCTCCTCTGGAAATTCTTAGTAACTTCATATCTCATCTGTCTGACCTTTTAACTACGAATCAGGAAAGAACGCTCTTCCCATTCCGCTGAAGTAGGTGTTTCGCAAGGCAACATATTTGGTCCTATTGCCTTATTCTATCAGTATACACTGCAATATTCTTCAAAATCGAACTACATTAATTCAACAAATCCACACCTAGTAGGGCTGCAGAAACATTCAGTACTAGTTCTCCTTTTTGACCAAATATTTAAAAAAATAGAGGATCAGACACAGTGAAACCAAATCCCAGAAAATAACCTTCATCTTATTTGGGACTTTATATCTACAAAATCCAGGCGAGAGAATCCAGTCACTCCAGTTCGAAGTCCTTCGAACCATTTCCCTCCAGAAATCGTGGGCCCAGCAATGCTTCACAGTTCGTAACTCTAATTCTCTTGCTTTAAGGAAAATAGAGCACTAGAGTGCGATATTACAAATGACCCTAGTTTTTAATAGGTTGGGGCACCCGGGAGTTGCACTTAGTTTGAAAATAACTAAAGAAGATCATACACTCTTTTCCTACTCATAAAATCCTATCTAACAGTTGGTTCCTTCAAAGTAATTTGAGGCTACTAGTTTAGAGACTAAGCCAATCCGAGTGGGCGTCCCGCAAGGGAACAATCATTGTCCCATCTTATTTACTATTTATACTGCCAATTGTGCAATTTTACCCAAGCCAAGTTCAATTGAATTCCGATCGAAGCATAGTGCGAAATGTGGAAAATAAAATTCAAGTAGGAACAGCCTTGCCAAGGTCTATACGTTAACCGAAAAGATTGACATCTTCACAGGATAAGTACTAAATTAGACTATACACAAGAATCCAGAGGGAACAAATTAACCAGAAGACTTGGACAACTGCGTAAACTTTAAGTACCGTAAGAACTCAACTCTGTAAAACACATAGCTTTGATCGCTTTGTACATACAGAGTGAAACCGTGTGGTACTATCAACCAATCCAAAATCGAAGCTATTCAGTTTTGCAGTAAAAATTTCCCAGAAGAATTCTTCGAGCTCTTTACTATGTCAATGATGTTAAATCTTAGTTCTCAACTCCGCTTTTCAAACCTTTTCCTCCACCATACCAATAACCGACCAAACCACAATGGACCCATTAGCTCCTCAACTTCAATCCAACAACAGATTCAGTGCTACGGTTGGCTGGTTTTCTACAATATATGTTGGGTTGTAGTACTGGATGTAGTGTTAGTGCTGCAGCCAATTGCATATTTAAAAAGAAAATGAGTAGCATGTATAAGTCAACAGGATATAATTACTAAAGAAATTTAATTTCAGAAATTGATTTCAGTTTAGAAGAACGGAAAAAATACTTTATTGTGTAGGTTTTTGTTTGCCCAAATTTGAAATTGTGTAGCTCGACATCTTAATCAAGACAATTAATCAATGAAAACAATTAGATGGAACAAGGGAACCGATCTGAGATTAAATACGTATTTACCTAAACCTGGACCGCCTTTGTGCGTTATTACGTGAACTGGGAACTTATTACAAAAACAGAACCTACAATCTTGGGTCTGATGAATTTTTTATTCAGCTCGGGAATAAAGATTTGACGTGCTAAAAGCAAGACCCCCTCCCAATAATCGGGGGCGAAGAGAAACATGTAAATAATTCGCGTGAAAAGTTCGCCTAACCAAATTAACCCAGGAACCAGAGGTAAGCTTGTTTTTGAGAACGGTCTCAAAACGCCCGAGAAACAGCTAATATGGAAATTAAAGAGAGAGAATCGTTATTTAATTAGCTTGACGATAATTATTAATTTTAATTTAAAGCAGAATGTGAATTTTCTTAACTGAGGTAAAACTTAACCTAGGTTCAAGGGTTCAATCAATATCATTACGTTTTTTGATTTAATACTCATTAAAATAAATGATAATGGTGAAACAATTTTAAAAAAATCTTTCTAAGTACTAGCATTGCGAAAGATAATGACATAACCTACATAAATTTACCAAACCACTTTAATTTACTCTCACTGTTTACCTTATCCACACTAAAAGTATTTAAAAAAATGGAAATATTTATAAAACATCAAACAACATTGAAATGTTATACTGGAAAGCTTAACAGGCAACTGCCCGTTAGGTGTATATTTCACATCTTCTTCAATTACAAATCGTTGGGCAATGCTGGGTTTCAAACCCAGAACCGCTAGCGTGCCAAATAGGAGTCGGAGCCCAAACAGGTCGTCTACGTTCGCAAAAGTGTAATGAATAACCTTAGTGGTAAGGTGTCATGGCGGTTAGAATGTGTTTTGAGATCTAGAATGAATGACGATCTACGTGGCACCGGTATAAACAATTGGGCAGGTAAAATTTGGTTATTCTTGTTGTCTAAGCAAAGTTAAACAAATCCTGCCACATTGGGATCTTAACGTCCAACTTCCACGTATTAAGGAAAGGAAGGTGGAAGGTACTTTTGCTACCTTTTTCAATTAAAATCCCATGGGCTATACTGGATTAGAACCTGGACAGCCTGCCTAGTAAATACTGGTTGGACGCACTAACTACTCGGATAGTGTACTATAAACTGTATTGTAGTGTGTGTGTTATAAACAATCTTCTTGTTGAGGTGGCATGACGGCTAGAATGTGTCGTGATATCTAGACTGAATGCCGATTTAGATGGCACCGGTGATAAACAACTGGGCAGGTTATATTTGGTTACTGTTGTGCGGTAAGTAAATTAAAGTAAATCCAGCTATTCTGGGAGGATTAACCCTCAATCACGTATTAATTAATTACGTATCATGAGCTCTAGAAGGCATGTTGATCTAAAAGGCCCCGGTGCTTAACAACTAGGAAGGTTATATTTTGTTACAGAATTCTATGGCGCAAGTAAACCAAAATAAAAGTTCATTTCTTAAGATTAGAAAAACTACACTAAAAGAGTAAAATGGATTCACAATTTGAACTTAATTTGATATTAAAATGGTTAATGTGACGGAAAAAAGCTATATATCTAATTATAAATCGTAAACAAATTTTTTAATTAACTAATTAGTTCTTTATAAATGAACGAGTGATCGTTTTTCTAAATACTAGAAATATACACACTGTTGGCTGAGTGATCGAAAAATATTAAATAAAAAAAGCTAATTTGTCTGTAAATAAAAGGCCAATACAAACAACTAAATTAAGCTGCTAGTAGTTAATCCTTTAATTGGATATCAAGACTGAGCGGAGATCAACAGCCGAATTCCGAACAAAAAAGCTATTATTTCGAATTCTAAACATTTACACATTTCAGTGTTTTCCCCTGAAAAATATCCCACGTGGTCTACTCTAAGGAAGAAAATCCCAAAAATACAAATGTTTTTATAAGAGGCGTTTGAATAGATTAAACGCCACATGACGGATCGATTGTGCGGGTTTAACATACCGGTGCGCCGTGTTGTTAACAACTTCAAGCTTTTTTGGGACATGATCACCCACTAATTTACCCGGTTTATTTTACGATTTCTCATTGCATAATTAAATGTACTTTTTTTTTTTTACTTCAATAAGTTCAATCTTTTTATTTGGCCAGTGAGTAAAAATTATAATGGCGATAAACTGTAGTTCTGTTCTTTTATTAAGGGGGGGTCAAGTAATGTCCCAAAACTTTACTCCACAATGGTCTAGGTCTATTATGGAACCCCTGTTATTAAGATTATACCGTGGAAAGTGGGCCTTTTTCCCACACAACTATGAACTTTCGTTGGTACCTCATATGGCTATACCGTATACGAACTAGTGTCTCACTTTCAGGAAGGATACGTTCCGATGTCTCTAGTGTCTCACGACAGAGGCGTGTTTCTGTGTCGACTTTGCTCTTTTTCTACATATGGTGCGTTTAGTAGTGCCTTTTTCATATTGTTCTATATCAACTACGGTGGACAGAGTAGGATCACATTGATCTCACCTTGAAATATAGTTGGAACCCTTTGCTTCTGTTCCGTCTTTGATCCATATAAGGGCGTCTTCCGGAAAAGTTACGAAAGTGGTGTCTGATATAATTTTATTCAAATATTCACAAATAAAAATTTGATGGATTGGCAGAACCTCATAATTTTACTCCGTGTGTCCAAAGGCCATAGTATACACTTAGCTGAGTTTTGACGGTCAAAATAGATTTCAGCCCTAAAATTCTTCGATGTTATCCAAGTCTCACTCTGAAGCGGTATTTAAGTGTGACGTAATGAGGGGTGGGTAGAAATCGCCTGGTCACAATACTGACACTACGGCCAGGCACTGTACTTTCGTTGTGAAAGTAGTAAAGAACTATCATATGTCTGAAGACTTTTCATTGGAATGATGCGCTGTATATTGGATGCTTTCCTGGGACCCATAGTTCAACTGCGTATGTCGAAACTGTTGGCAGTAATGGCTGGAGTAGTTTTAGTTGAGTTTTGACGGTCGAAACAGATTTCGGTCCTAAATGTCATCATAGCTAACGTGGGAGGTGCTCGGGACGGGAAAGTGTAGATAAAGCTTTGGCAGTAGCGTTTGGATGGATGAAAAGCTTGTTGATATTTTGGAAGCGGGATCAGATCACCTCAGACTAAAAGAAGTTTGAGGTCATTGTACAGATTAAGGTTAGTGGCTTAGAAAAGAGCTTTGACAATTTGTCTGGAAACATTTTGGATGAGCTGGATAATAAATTGTTGACTGAACCTACAGTTCAACTTGGTATGTCCAAAGTGTTTAGCACTCTTGACTAGAGGTAGCTTAGTTTTGTCGTTCAAAACAGATTTCGGTCTCAATAGTCTTCCTAATTATCCAACTTCTGTGTTAAGTTTTGGGTGAGGATTTCACGTCAGTCAAGATTACCTAATACTTCAAACATCTATGTATCATACTTCGAAGTGGAAGTCGAAAGCTCCTTGGTGATTTACAGTAGAAGACAAGACTTTTCAATATAAATGTACACACGGTAAATTTTCCTTATACAGTTTTTTACTAAAAGTTTCCATAAGCTCAAGGTGTTTTCGGATATTGAAGGTTGCTGGGAGGATTCGGGTTTGAAGACAAGCTGTATCATCCTATGATATAGGCAAGTCAGCAATGTAAAAGGTGTAAAGTATGAGATGAAAAATGCCCCTTTGTGGGACGCTGACTTGAATTGGGCACTCGTTGCCGCACCTTACTCTGAAGCATCAGTCAGTTAAGTACAATTCCAAAATAAGGTTAATATGTGTAGGTTTAAGTTTGCCGCACGAAAAGCCTGGCATTTACCCATGTTCTTTGTTGTCTTGAGAATTGGCAAGAAAGAATTATTTGAAATCAATCTAGGATTGGTTTTAAAAGTTTTAAAACGAGAACTTTACAGGATAATATACATAACCGGAAGAAGTCTGATTGGTCTATAGGATATGTGGTTACGAAAGAATAGGGGTTGAAAACAAGAATAAAATAAATAGAATGTTAGTCTTTTTTTCTAAACCAGGAAAACAGCTTAGAAATATCAAAATATTTTCAACTGGCTTAACTCCATCAAGCTATATTAAGATATTGTAGGAGTGACATACTGTATCTTTAAATCGATAAAAGGTTTCAAACGTCTTATCATAAATGTCATATTGTGAGAAACGAACTCTAACAAGGGGGGACACCGTGAAAAAAGAAGTTTCTACTTCAATCAGCCAATCGATCGAAACTTTATGAAGTTGATAGCTCAATGAAAGTACTGTCGTACGACCCCTGATATGGAGAAGAACAAATATTATTCATTCTTCCTTTTATTTATTTATTTATTTTTTGTACAACTTCAAAAGAGTTTCAATATGACAGATAATGACAAATAGCCTTGAAAGGTGAGGTTAATCTCTTTAGGCACAATTGGATATCTGCAGAGGCATTCTTACCCTTGATAAATCTTTACACGGTTTAGAAAAAGCTCAAATCTTTCAATCATCCAGGCTCAAGTATGATAATAATAAACAGTCATTGCTTACTAAAAGTACACTTCCCATCCCGAGAACCCTTCGTGGAACTTGGAACCGCTACTAACCGCGCTATCCACAATGACCTCAACATTTGTATTGTCTGAGGTGATCTAATCCCACTTCTTCAAGTACCATACCAAGCTTTCATTCCATTGCAACCCTACTGCCCTAGCCGTATTTAAACTTTTCTATCGGACCGGAACCACAACTAGCCAGACTGGAGAGGAAATCACGTCTTCAACAGTCCTATTGTCAGAGGTGATATGATCCCGCTTCTAAAAGTTGCACATCCAGCTTTGTATTCATCCTAACCCTACAGTTCAGCATTATCTGTACTTACGCATTAGACCGAAATCACAACTAGGCAGTCTAGTGAGAAAAGTCGTCTAGTTTGGTCATACGGATTACAACTGTGGGGTTCCGCCGAGCACCCATTCCTTCCAATGAATAGTACTAAGTCAAAGTAATAATTATACCTGAAATTCATCTTGAAGTATTTTTATTATTTTCTTCTAGTTCATATAAAAGCATGGATGAGTTGAAAAAACTGGAGAATCAGCCCAAATGGATGCACATAAATTTTGCAAATAAAAGATGTTGAATCTTAAAGCCAAGTTGAAAAACCTTGCAATTTTACATGTTACTTTGCTGTTAGCTTAAACTTTAAAATACGTGGTTTCAAACACCTGACCACGAAAAAATTGACTTAACATAAACATAAACTCACTATTTTTCGTGGTACGCCTGACCAATTAATATCAACCAATTAATTAAGGTTTTAAGTTGAGATAAAAAAGTCAGTGTCACGAGCGGGATTCGAACCCACGACCTTCGGCTTGATACGCCGCTACTCTACCACTTGAGTAGCGGCGTATCAAGCCGAAGGTCGTGGGTTCGAATCCCGCTCGTGACACTGACTTTTTTTATCTCAACTTAAAACCTTAATTAATTGGTAAACATAAACTTTCAAACGTAAGATTTCAATTTAATTTTCGCTTGAAAGAATGAAATAGGTAAAGTATATTTTATGTAGTAAGTTTAGAAAATTACTACACTAATAATAATAAAAATTATTATTTTGTTAGATTATGATTTGAACAAATTTGGTATAAGGTGAAGACGTCGTGATGGAGTTTGCCAGAGGTTGTTGAGAAGTTGAGGGAGGGTTTTTTTCCTCTCGGAGACAATGAGTGCTCTCGACCGCAAGATCTCATTGTGAATAGGGCAAGAAAGACGTCAGATTCAGACTCGGAGGATGAAGTTATTGCGAAAAATTTATGGTTTTATCTGGACTTTAGAGAAGCTCGAAATCGAGATCCCTTAAATTACTTGATTTCTGCGAAACCAGATTTCTAGGTTGTGCGTCATATGAGACAAAAAACAGTGTTTACCAGCAAATGACAATGAAGGTAATAATTTCATCACTCGAGCTGGTTCAACTTGATTAAAGTTAGTGAAATTTACTAAAATCTAACAAAATGACCCTATGGAATGATGGCAATGAAGGAACTGGATGGTATATCAAATCTTTAGTGAAGTACACCTTCGTCTGTCAAGCTGAAATATCAGTGCGTATGACAAAAAAATACAGGACTGTGCAGTACCCCACCGATCCAACAAGCTAGGTTCGTTTTACATATACATATTTATTTACAATGATTGTGAGCGAGACACCTGGGTTTTAGTGTACGCCCCTTAAGATTTTAATCGTACGTATGGAATAAAAGCTTCTACCTGCTTTGAATGTATTCATTAGCGTGAATGAAGGCAGGGTTTTAGCGGAACGCCCAGGAAATGAACTATGCATCCTGTGCAGATGAAATTCATCCCGAAGCTATTTATCTTTTTACTTTTAACTATAGGCCAACAGAACTTTTTTTTTGAAAAGAGAAAAAACATTTCAACCGAGTTTAATTTTAAACAAACGTGTGCCACTTCCTTTCCAGGTGAATAATGATTACATTAACTTTATTGTCGGTACAATGAACGAGTCACAATGGAATTCCACGCTGTTTTCCTCGAAATTTGAACTGTTCTCGAGTAAATATTGTTTAGAACAGTTCATTAAGCAAAAGTTTTCCATACACTCAAACTTTTGCGGCAACTTTGTCCTTGGCCTCCTATTTAATTAATGATGTATATAATAAAGATGCCAACTAGAAAATAAACCTTACACAAAATATGGTTCCGAATCTGAATGAGCTAGGCAGTATGAGATTTTTCTCAATTTGCTACTCATCTTCTAGAGACCCGCTGTTTCTGCCCCTCACCAAATTAAATAAATATAATAAGTTATAAGCAGGTTAAGATGAAGGATATAAAGCGAATCGCATCAGCTGATAAAGACTGGACGAAAACCAAGTGAATAGAATGTCTAATAGGGACTATAAA
The DNA here is from genome assembly GCF_000648675.2 of Cimex lectularius. Taxonomy (NCBI): domain Eukaryota; kingdom Metazoa; phylum Arthropoda; class Insecta; order Hemiptera; family Cimicidae; genus Cimex; species Cimex lectularius. The sequence continues at coordinate 141,996 of NW_019392967.1, read as the reverse complement.
TATCTGGCGCAACTGGAAAAAAGTAAGAAGTAAAGTTCAAAAATGTAAGGCTCAATGGTCCAACCTTCGACCATTATTCTTCTCCTTGATGTTCCTATCTCAACAGAATCTCCTTCGATCTTTCCTTCTTTTTCCTCGCCAAACAACTTACATTGACTTCCCACCTTTCCAAAAATCCCTAAACTAAATACAAGAGCAACAGGAAAAAAGTAAAAATTCAAATATTCATGACACCTGACACTATTTCCAACTCTTAAGTTTAACGCTATATCTCTTACATATATATACATCTTTTATATTCATCCTAACTTGTATATTGATGTTTATTTACTTCCGTTAGTACAGCTTATATTGTTGGTTACATGTACCTATTCCCCTTTGTATGTTTTAAAAGTTATCTTTTATGCACAGGACACGAGTTTATAATTTCCAAAATTCTTATAAACCTAAAAAAGCAATAGTATAAATTACAACCATTTTCAATGCCATATCCGCACAACACACTTCCCATAGAAATTTTATATAATAACCCCGATTACCAAACTAAACAAATCCCCCAGCGACCCATCCTCCTACATAAATAAAAATAATAAATCATAATAATAAAAACGATAATAAATCACATGCACACACCAGACTTTGTTCACCCTACTCAGATTACTCGATATTCTTTATGATTTGGGATAAAAACCTCCATTCACGCTAAAAAATACATTCACACGCCAGGCTTCATTCTCACTACCTCTGGATACTCGCTGTTCGTAGGTGTAATAAGAGATTTTCTAATAATAAAACGATGAGATTCTTAATCAATATTTTTCTATTTATTTTCATATTAAATGAATAGGTCTGAAATCTTATTATGCAGGAGCAAACTTGAACTCAAGTAACTAAAAATTTACCGTTTCTTGCAAAAGGTCAATCATACTTTTTCTCCTTCGTTTACCCAACCTCTTAAAAAACATTTGTATTTTTTGTTCCAGTTTAATTTCTTATGAAATAAACAATTAATTAATTTTTGTTTTGTTTACCCATAGATTAAATTCCTTCATTTTCGGCAACGATCTTGTGATTTTATTATTGGGAATAAACCGGCCGGATACAATGTGCTTTCGGCTCAGCAAATTATTCTAACAACCTGTTTTATAGAAGGAATTTCCATTACGAATAGGGCCGGCGAATGATTCCCTTTTTATCAAGGCTGCCCACCTTTATGCAAAATTTATCCTACGTTTTATAAAGGGGTCCGCTCTCAGTCGAAAATGGAAGCAAAGGTCGGAGGCGGATCGAGATTATAGTCGCTGCTATGAAATCCTTTTCCCTTATATTGAATTGGAACTAATATGAAACTCCTTTAGAGATCCCGGCATAAATTTGGATTTATTTTGAATTTTTATGCATTCCTAAATACACAAAGTTGTCATCCCGACAGCTTTGACTTACATACGCAGTATTCATTCATTAAAGACACGTCTCATTTTTAACATTTAGAATCTACTGATGTCAAATCCTGAAAAAACCCTGAGTGGCGTGGACAGCAAACATAGTATCCTCCAACTTAGAATGGATCCAACAAATACGACGGAACAAATAGACAAACTCAAAAGAGGTGAACGTCAGTCCACGACCCAACACTTAAGAGAAGGAATCGATTGCACTGAACTAAGGAACTAGGAAAAGTACAATAAGCCAGAAGACTGGAGTGCTTGCGGAATATAAGGTCCAGACCATCCTAGTCTCCATATCTATCATCATCATCATCATCACATCTAGCAAACAGAAATGGCAATGGTTGGGTAGTAACTTAAAAACTTAAATCCATTATATTTCCTCGTCCGATTGACGAAATAACTTCTTTCAATTCATTAATCTCTTTTGTAAGGTTTTGGTTGAAAATGAAAAAATTATTGTCACGAGCGGGATTTGAACCTACGACCTTCGGATAAATACGCCGCTGCTCTACCACTTGATCTATCGTGACTTCGATCCTCTCGGACACCAACTCCCCAGAGGTGAGTGTGTTTTTAATATTTATAGTTTCTGGTTTTTTTTTCAATTTTAATTTCCATAGAGTCCACTCAATCTGACACTAATCTTTTGTCCCATCGAATAAACACTTTATCTCATCAAATTAATCCTTTTAATTTTCAAGTAAACTTTTTTTAAATTAATGATTCTTTTTATGTAAGGTCTTGGTTGAAATGAAAAAGTTAGTGTCACGAGCCGGATTTGAACCCACGACCTTCGATACTATAGAGCTATATAGAGCCGCGGCGTATTGGGCCGAAGGTCGTGGGTTCGAATCCCGCTCGTGACACTAACTTTTTCATTTCGACCAATACCTTACATAAAAATTAATTAATTAAAAACTTAACTTTGTCACGACACAAAGGAATATTGACAAATGAAAAATATGGGGTGAAATGAAAAAAGTGAAAAAAAGTGAAATACCCGAGGAAAATAGTGTACTCTGTGGTAGAGTGACCGAAATCAGGTATGCGAATAAATTTATTGTGTGGATGTAATTTATTAGCGTGAATGGTGGGTCTCATCCCAAATTTCCCCATGGAATATCGAATATTTTACGGTAGTGGGAATAAATTTGTGAATGAAATCCGGTGTATGAATTTAATTTATTAACGTTTTAATTTATTATTATTCACGATATCTGAATAACTATTAATTTATTAACGTAAAGCTATAGGCTTATCCCCAATTACCCCGATGATTAGCGAGTACTCTGGGGTAGTGTAAATTCCAACCAGACTATGTTTTTGTGCTTGTTATTTTATCCATGTATATTAAAATATATACACTTTTAGCAATAAAAGTCAATTTTGACTGCACTTTGTTGTTTTGTTTTGAATTTAAAAAAATGGTAATAATATCACCTTATTGGTGGTATATCCCTCCTATTTGTATGAATGTATTTATTTGCGTGAATGTCGAAGTATGCATGGGTGTGGCTGTGTCGGAATAACAAGTACCCACAGGCCCATTAAATTAGTATAGATATGTTATATATTTGTAGTATGATGTGAGGGACGGGTCTTGGCATTTCGTTGGTACTATACTTCCGAAGTGTAGTGGCTTGTCCAGAATGAATGTATTTATTAGCGTGAGAGGTGATGCGTGAAAGGACGTGGCTGTCGAGGAATATCGAGTACTCCACAGGCCCGTCAAACAATTTAGATTATGATAGGTTAGTGTGTGAGTGGAACTTGTAAATACAGTTTGAACGTATTTATTAGTGTGAAAGACAGGAGGCCGCAAGATCACGATAATCTTCCGACCTCCAATTTAGTTGTAGTATAGGTTAGTAAATTAGTATGAATGTGAATTATGAAAATGTGTAAATATTATATCTATTTATTTTAATTTATCACGTGTGGGAGGGTAACAACAAACAAGATAACGAATCCCCTTTTAGGTGAATTAGGTGAATCGGAAGGCAACAGTTGTTTAGTTGAGGCATAAGAAGACTCAGAAAAGAATATACACATAAGATAGATAAGAAGAAAATGCGAGAAGGTTTATATGTGAGGCGCCGGCGATGACCCAGGTAGTTAGCCGGGGGAAAAAAAAATGACCTTATTAATCAGCACAAGTGATCCAATTTAATAAAATGATTTTTTAACTGAAGCATTCGTATTAAATACGATGACCTTTATTGGGGGTCATCTTCGAGAGCCACGAACTACTGTTTTTCAAAAGATATTATCGTGACAGATAAGTCTCCCGGAGGGTCCATAACCAATCCTGACAACCATCCAATGGCCTCGCGATTTCCTAGAGAGGAAAGTGAACGTTGTAATAGGATAAGTTCAAAAATCACTGAACATGTCCTGTCACAAACAATCTCTTTATTAAATTTCCCAGTTGTTTTTCATATTTTTTTTATTTTTCAAAAGATTGTTTAATAAACATGAAAAACGCTCTCTAACGTTTTCAGTGTTTGGGAGCTTTTACGAAATTCTGAAGAAAATAAATTATTAACTTAATTTGAACCTACATAATTTATTTGTGCCGCGTTATTTATTAACTATTTATTCATCGCGAAGCCTCCAGAATAAACTTAGTTCAAGGCAATCAATCTCTTCCTTAAGCCTTAATCTCTCATAAAATATACTTGCTAGGTTGAAAATCGTACTTTACGTAAAGCTCCGACGGGGGCAGTAAATTTAACAGTAACATGACACCGTTAGAGTTGTCCGCCTTAGGGAGTTCTAAACAATCGCTGATAAGAGATGTTCGCCCATCTAAGTCTGTGTTTTGAACAATAATTCCAAGATATCGAAAATAGGTACACTTATAGATTCCTTTTTCAAAGATTCTTTTTATATGTAAAACCGATCCATTTCTAAGAAACATTCGATGTAAACTAGAAAGAAAAACTTGAGTATGTGTAAATAGGAAAGAATTTATTAATGTGAGTATGTCTACAATGAATTGAGGTTCTCTCCTAAATATAGACATACAGTGAAAAACATAGATATATTCTTTAAAAAATTCAATCCCACGGTTTGATCATCTTTGGGCTTGCAAACTCTCGCTGTTTCATCTTTGCCATAACTTCCTTCTTTGTATCGCATTCAAGAGATTTCCTTGTCCCTATTTTCCTGTGTTTCTTCCTTTGTGTGTTGTCCACGAAGACAGGCTTAAAAAATTGAGAGGCGGGCTTGTTCGTATGAAATTATTTGAAGGTATTAACTATTTATATTTGTGCCGGGTTTTTTGTTTATTTTGTAATTTTGTTATTAAGGTTTATAAGCGTTTGCGTTTTATACTGCCGTCCATGGTGCAAAACAAGTATGATAACGCGATTTTGTATTGAGGGTTAATGATCAGTCAAAATTGTGTCATAATTTCTTCCTTTTAGACGAACAACAGTTTTAACCCCGTAAACTTATACATTTGTAGAAAATAGGCTAAGAAAAACGTTTTCTTTTTTTTCTTTTATATTTTAAACTACAAACGTTACAATTCATGAACAACGAAGGCAAAAACCTTTTCCTATCTTATAAGCCCCATTGCCAAGAACGCTCGTCTAGTATTTCGACCGAGTAAAATCAAAAAAATTAATTTAAAATCTGTTATCCCACGTTCGAAGCTTTCCCTTTTGTAAAAACAAACAACAGCCATGAAAACGTTGACTAAATGACCCTCAGTCACAACTACTTCGCTTTTCACTTCGGTTTCCTGAGAAAATAAGTATCTAATCTGGTATACGATGATTTTCTCAACTGGCTTTTGATATCTAAAGTACATGGAAAATATTGGGTTGTCCGGAAAATAATGCAGGATTTTGGTATTAAACAAAAAAAAAGAAACTAGTTACTTTAAAGCAATGTTCTTTAATCAAAATAATTTCCCATACTCTCAATACATTTCTCCCAACGTGTTGGTAACTTATTAATTCCGTCTGAGTAGAATTCAGAATTTTTAGAATTGATAAAGTCAATAAATGCATTTTCCAGTTCCGTTTGATTTTTGAATATTATGTGTTGTAAGTAGTGGTCCAGGTGTCTAAAAAAATGGTAGTCAGTAGGCGAGAGGTCCGGAGAGTAGGGTGGGTGAGGCAAAGTTTCATAGCCAAGCTCCAATAATTTTTGTGACGTTACACGTGACACATGTGGTCGAGCGTTGTCATGCAACAAAATGGGCCCTTTCCGATTGACCAAAGAGGGCTTCATTACTGCCAATTTCTGATGCATGGTATTAATTTGGTTACAGTATGATTCAGCATTGATGGTTTCGCCAGGATTTAAGAAGCTGTAGTGTATTAAACCAAATGAAGCCCACCATACCGTAACCATTACCTTTTTTTGATGAGTTGGGGGCTTTGGAAAATGTATTGGAGCTTCTCCTTTGTCGAGCCACTGTCCAGAACGACTAGTGTTATCGTAGAGAATCCACTTTTCGTCACATGTAACAATTCTGGCCAGAAATGGGTCATTTTTGTTTCGACAAAGAAGTGATGCACAAACATCAAAGCGCTGATTTTTTGGCGATCGTTTAATGAGTGTGGAACCCAATTTTCGAGTTTTTTCACTTTTCCAATCGCCTTGAGGTGGTCAGCGACGGTCGTTTTACTGACTTTGAGTTGCTCTGCAAGTTCTCGAACAGTTGTTTTGGGGTTTTCTTCCACCACTGATCGCAGAACATCATCATTAAGAGAGGAAGGCCTTCCACGACCTTCTTCATCTTCAAGGCTGAAATCTCCCTCCCGAAATTTTTTAAACCACCTTTGCACAGTGCACTCATTAACACAACCCTCGCCCCAGACTTGGTTAATGTTTCTAGCCGTTTGGGCTCCGCTTCGGCCGAGTTTAAACTCGTAAAAGAAAATCGTACGAAATTCTCGCTTTGACATTATAAGGATGACTGAATTATTTCCAAGTAGCGGAATGCTACAGAGGTAAACAAACAATATCATTTGGAAGAGGATTAATAAGTGTTGACATTCATACAAATGAGTAATCCTGTAAACGTAAACAGAATATTTTATATAGATTTTTTTTAATGAAAACTTAAAATCCTGCATTATTTTCCGGACAACCCAATAGTATCTTTGAAGTCGATGTTTATAAATGTTGACAAGAAAGGTTGTTTTTAAGATATTTTTATATTGGTTCAGTCGGTTACAAAAAACGGCTTTAACCGTGTCGCCCTTTTTTCTTTCCATTTTCTAAATTAATTTTTTAACCTGAGAAAACAAACCGGGTACGTTTTTCAAATCCAAAGGTTTAAAGAGAGCTCAGATATTTTTAATCCGGTGAGACCTTTTCAAAGGATAAAGCATACTTTAAAAATTCACTCCTTTTCTTTTTTTAATTATGTAATATATTTTATATATAGCTTTTATTCGTCGAATAAACCCTTTTTTTAAAGCATTAACAAACCTTACGAAATGAAAATGAAATATAAGCAAGCAAAGAAAATTTCAGTAACTTTTCATTTTTTAAATATAAAAAAAATGGGCTCTTAGTAGACCATATAAAACTCAATTCGTAATTAACATTAAAAATTAGATATTGTTAAATATAGTAACAAATTATTCTTATGTTGCATTTTAATTTGTGAATTTTTTTAAATATAGTAGGCAATGTGAAAATTAACTACAGTTAAAGTTAAATGTTAATTTAAAGTTAAAAAGAGTAGTTGATATTTAAAATAGTTAATTATTACTTAAAATTGTTAAATTGAAGAAAATTAATTATGTTGACAGATAAAAAATTCCTAAAGAACATTAATTTTAATTAAAATTAAAAAGTATATGAAATTAAATATAAAAAGGAATTCTTTTTTGGTTTGAAATTTTTTTAATGTAAAATACTTGATTGGACTCTTTAGAAGACCATATTATAATTAGCAATAAATTGAAAAATGGCAAAAAGGAGGGAAAATTCTTAAGGTTGTAGGTTGACATGGGGATTTCGCAATGACGAATGGTGGAGTGAGGGCAGTGTTCAATCCTTTTGAAAAAGATAGTTCCTACTCACAGTAAGTTGTTTTCCAACGATCCGGATTTCGAGCACTTTAGCTCATCATCAGGTTGAAGGATTTCTACAACCATGTCTCTCGACATGAATTGCAAAAGTGAACCCGCCGATGCCCCCGCCAACGCGAAGTTCCAATGAGAAGCTGGTTTTAATGGTGCTCAATTTGAACGTGCGAAAAGCGGGAATTATGACACAAGTGAATATTATAACAGTAAATACTGTGAGAAATTAATTATAAATTAGCGATTAAAGTTAAAAGATTAGAATAATACCTTCATATTACTAAATTATTATAAAAATAATAACAATTAAAATAATTAATTTAATTATTTGGACGTTTAATATTATTTATGTACATATTTAAAATGGGCGGTAGATCAAAATCGATTATAATATTAATGCATTTATCTCCATGTTCAATTTTGCATTTTTTAATTTCAAATTTCTCAAACCAATCTAGTTCTCTCCCTTCGTTGAAACACTGTTGCATTTAAATTTGAATTGAAATTATGTTTTGTTATGTAATATTTCTAGATACTATCTAGAGCCCATTTTATTAAACGTCCAAATAATTAAATTAATTATTTTAATTGTTATTATTTTTATAATAATTTTGATAATATTAAGGTATTATTCTAATCTTTTATCTTTAATCATTAATTTATAATTAATTTCTTACAGTATTTACTATTATAATATTCACTTGTGTTATAATTCCCGCTTTCCGCACGTTCAATTTGAGCGCCATTAAAAACCAGCTTCTCATTGGAACGTCGCGTTGGCGGGGGTATCGGCGGGTTCACTTTTGCATTTTATGTTAAGAGACGTGGTTGTAGAACTCCTTCAACCTGATGATGAGCGAAGAACTCGAAATCCGGATCGTTGTAAAACAACTTACCGTGAGGATTTGTGTCCGAGTGGATCGAAATTACGATAGCTCAAGTGGTTTAAGCAACGGCGTATTCAGGGGAAGGTTGGGGGTACGAATCCCGCTCGTGACACTTTTTCATTTCAACCAATACCTTACATAAAGATTAATTAATTGAAAGAAGTTTTTTGGTCAAAAGACCACTAAATATAATGGATTTAAAAATAAAGTTAAATAGGGTTCATTTGAAGTGATTGGAGATAAACTCCTCCATTCATGTTAATAAGTTATATTCAGACACCAGACTTTCTTTCACCCTATCCCAGCGTTCTCGATATCCTTCGGGGTCTGCCCATTCACGCTAATACATGCACACACCATACGTTCACGCTATACCAGATTACACGATATGCCGCGTGGTAATTTCGGAAGCCCTGCCATTCAAAAAAGTAAATGCTTTCGTTCCAATATCTAACTCATTTCACATACATTTTATACAAGTAATTAATACAGTACAAAGTAGTGCAAAGTAATTGATCGTCACAAGAGTTAATTTGAAGTTAAAATGGGTTAATTTGAATATAAAAAAGGTTCAATTAAAATTAAAAAATATTAAAGTGAAGTGGAAAAGGGTTAATTTGAAGTGAAACAAGTTAGTTTCATTTAATTATTGAAAAATATATCGAAATTAGACGTCCACCAAACCGTGAGAATCACCTTCTTCTCAAACCGTAATATTTTCCTTATGCTCTTCTCTTATTTACTCAGTAATACCTGGTTTATTATTAATTAAGAATTCCGAGAATGACGGGGAGTCAAACACGATGAAAATATAATGGATGATCGTTCCAAAATACTTTAACGAGGACTGTTCAATGATGCAAAACTTAGACTGCTAGATAAATGTATTATTATGATTCAACCTCAGGCTCAATTTTAACCGAATGGTGTTAGTTTACGATTAGATTTAATATAACAATAATAGTAAATTTGAATTATTAAATATTGAATAATAATAATTCAAGATTTACAAATTCAAATTTATATAACTTATATACATCTTTGTTTAAGCAACGACCATGAAAACTTATCCGGAGGAGACGGATTTAATCGAGCTATATAAGAGAAATCTTAGAAAAGATCTTTTCAGTGAAATTTTTGGAGAGGGTTTATAATTAAAATATTTTTTTGAGTGTTTCGTTATCATTCCTATTTAATAATACATGTAAACAATTAAAGCTTTCAGTAATTCCGATCCTAGGATTAATAAGGGCATCGATTACCATGACATAGTGATTATTTTCTAAAATCAAAGAGTAAAACTCATTAAAATGATCTTTCCTGTTATTGCAATTCAGGTACTCGCTATTTTCCACATCTCAAGGGCCAAGTCAGACTCGATGTAGAGATAGGGAGTAAAAGAGGAGGCCACAGGGCCATCTGAACCTGGGCCTAAAAAGATCTATTGTGCTTCTCTATTTTTATAACTCACTGGCCAGCTCCAAGTTTAGTACTCAACCTCCAAAGTATAGAGTATTGCCTGCGGCTTTTCCTCTCTTTGTTGCAAGAATCTGCACCTACATAGACGTTCACAAAACCGCAAAACATGTTCCGTTGTCTTCTCTTCTTCCTGGCAATATGTACACAGTATTTCTTCTGTCTGTATTCCTATCCGGTGAATGTGCTTCTTAGGCGGCATTGCCTTGTAGGAGTCCAACCAAAATCCTGGTTCCGTTGCGGTCGCCTTCCAGTAGTTTCTTTGTAAGTCTTGCGGATAGCCGTTCTATGAATCTCTTTGCGGGCCTCACTCCTGGACATTGTTCCATCAGGTTTTGAACTCCCCTTCTGGATGTATCCTTTTTTGAGGCAAGATGCTGAGCTACAGTATGGTTCAGGGCGTAAAGAATTCATATTGGCTCCTTTTTTGGCCAACATGTCAACTTTGTCATTGCCGAATTTCCCAAGGATCCATATCAGTGTCTGGCAATTTGTATCACTGACTTCTGCCCGGGCTTCCATACAGTTCCACAAACTTTTTGCCTTTACCTCGCATACGAGGTTTCTGCCTTATACTTTTAACTGCCTTAAGATCAGTACCTTATACTTTTTGGTATGTAAAGTTATGTTTTGGAATAGTGGCATCGATTGGCATGTAACTCCTCCCTCAGTTTTCATTGTTTGTTGACGGTCTACTTCTTCTAAATTTTTTAATACTCTAAGAAAGGGTTATGTTTAAACGAAAAATGGGTTCATTTGGAGTTAAAAAGGGTTAATTTAAAAGTAAAAAAGGTCATTTGAAGTATAAAAGGGTTGATTCGAAATTAAAATAGGTTAACAAAAGTATAATTTGAAACGAGAAGGGTTAGTTGCAAGTTGATGTAAGTAGCGATAAATTTACGTGCTTATGTTTGATATGATCACCTACTTTTTCTAATGCTTAAAAGAAAGGTTTAATTTGAAGTTAAAAAAGTTAATTTAGTGGAAAAAAGATTATTTTTAATTTGTAGTTGAACGGGAAAAATATCTAATTTGACAGAAAAATTTTCCTTTACACGCTTATATTTCGTACTTCTTCTAAATTTTTTAATATTCTAAGATAGAGTTATTTTGAAACTAAAAATGGATTAGTTTTGACTTAAAACGGGTTAATTTAAAATAAAAAAGGATCATTTGAAGTATAAAAGGGTCGATTCGAAATTAAAATAGGGTAAAAAAAGGTTTAATTTGAAACGAAAAAGATTAATTGCAAGTTAAAGTAAGTTGATGTAAGTAGCAAGAAATTTTTTACTTCGCGTCCTTATGTTTGAAATGATCACCTTTCTTTTTGTAATACTTAAAAGAAAGAGTTAATCTGAAGTTTAAAAAGGTTGATTCGAAATTAAAGTAGATTAAAAAATGTTTATTGTAAACGAAAAGGGTTAGTTGTGTAAGAAACGAAATTTTTTACTTTACGTGCTTATATTTGATATGATCACCTTCGCTTTTTTAATGGCTTAAAAGAAAGGGTTAATTTTAAATTTGAAAAGTTAATTTCAAATAAAAAACGGTCAATTTTAAGTAAAAAGGGTTAGTTTAACTGTAAAAATCTATACTTTTGCCATATACCTTGCCATGATATCATTTATTTTAGCTATTACTTCAAAATAAATGGAATTAAATGGTTAAATTAAATTAAATTTGTACAATGTGATAGTTAAAAAACACTAAATATTCACAATTATTTCCAAGAGATTTTATTAAAGGCGAAATCAATTAATATACTGTTGGTGATATTTGCAATACACTACTTTCCAACCTAAATAATTAACTTTTTTTCTCTGTTACTCATTTTCAACCACGTCAGACACCTAGTATATAGAGTGATTTGGAAAATCACAAATTTCCACAATGAATAAATTCTTTACACAGTTTTTATGGTTCATTTTTACACAAAGCAGAAGTAATTAAATTGATAAAAGCAGCACTTTCTCCGATTAAGGTTTGATGACTTTCTAAAGCTCTTTGTCTTCCTGAGCTTGATATTGAAAACTTTATCACTTGGCGGTATAGTCGTAAATAGGAAACTAGCCAGCTGTCGCCAACAAGCATAATTTAAAAGTGTCGTTTTGTTACAAAAAATTGTTACTTTTTCACTAATGGCCTTAGAAATTTAGGGTAGAGTGTAAATAGTACTCTTACGTTTCAGCATTTTCTATTTACAACAAATTCTGGAATTTTTTAAAGTAATTTATATAATAACACTTTACTTTATCGAAACAGTTCTAGTTTCATTTTTTAAACGACTCGTTTAGACGATTTTAGTATATTGATGTCTCTCACAATGTGCCTCTTACCTAAGTGACTTTATCGTGAGCTGAGATTGTTAAGTAGGGCCGCAGACGTTGACGTGCCCAAGATGGCCTACATGGGTCCGACTTAAAGTTTGCGAGTCATTTATCCGCGAGTTAGGAGGATCAGACAGAAAAACCGTCTGAACATGTACGGATGAAAACCTCCGGTGGTCTTTACAAGGACCGGCTATACAAATTATCTGCCGACGACAGAAAAAAAAGACGTGTTAGCATGATGTATGGCAAGGGTCGATATGTGGATAAATCCGTTTTGCCCGTTCTACCATTTTGACATTAACGCCCTGAAGAGACGACAAATATTAGATAATGTAGTTAAACTTATACTTGCTTTATGGGATAAAATAAATTTTTGTTTTACATCTAATGTATCGTATCCATTTAGTAAAACTCTTTTTTCCGTCAAATTAACATTTTTAATTTCAAATTATCCGTTTGTCTAAAAAATTATAAAACTAAGGTGATGGTAGGAAATCTGGATTGACCAATATATAAACAAAAATAATAACAAATTTAACCCTATTTTTAACCTTGTCTTTAATTATAATTAATTTTCCAAATGTCTTCTAAGAGCTGAATTATTTTGTATTTTAAACTAATTCTGTTTCCATTTTAAATAAATTTAAATTTAAATTAATTTGATTAGAAACTGATAGGTATAAAAATAAAAATAAGTTATAAAATGGAAACAAATTTGGTTGTATAATATAAAATATAATAATTAACTAGAACTTTTATTGTTGTGTATATTTTTTCTGTCAAATTATTTCCTTTTTCTTCATACAAAAATTCTAAAGTAAATTTGCGTTTTTGGTTGCATATATAATAATTTGGCTCTGCAAAGACCATATAAAAATTGATAACAATTAAAACCGATGAATATAAAACGGCTAATCAAGAAAAAAACGGGCCTTAAAAATCTTTAACACTTACCCGACCGATGAAAACTTAAAGAAATTTAAAATAGCAGGTCAAAAGAGAGAAGAGTCAAAACAGACATCGCTACATACTTATATCTCTGAAATGAATAATAGGATGACGAATATAGAAATCTGGAAGAGAATTGGAGCGATCACTGGAAAACATAAACCGCTCACTGTCCCTATGTTGAATATAAGAGGAAATATAGTTCCTGATACGAAAGAAGTGGCCGATGCACTTGGAACACACTATGCGGATGTGTCAAGTGATCGGACATATACGGACCAAATTAAAAGGGACAAAGAACGGATAGAACGCACTTCTGCACTGGACTTGGAAGATAGCGTCAAGGAGAAAGTTAACGTTAATATAACGAAGACTGAACTAGAAGCCGCACTTCATAAATGTAAAGACAAAAGCCCGGGCATTGACGGCATACCTTCAAAGGTCTAAGGCTGCCTGTTCCTATGTCCGTTTCCGGACTTACACAGGATGGTCGTGCAAACATATACCCCTGAAGGACCAACCCTCACCACCAGGCTGCAGCCGTGACCAGGATGGACCACGGGGAGGTGCCTGGTCGGGATATGACGTGAGGGTCGCACCTTACAAATATCTTACGTGCTAATGAGGGGTGCCCAATCTCCCCGTACACTGAACCCCGCCCAGGAGAGAAAGAGAGTGGGCACCCGTCGTACATACTAATAATTGACGGCATATCAAATGCAATGCTACGTAACTTGCAGGAAAAAAACTTAAAATTTTACATTTATATAATGAGGTATGGAGTGCGGGGACATACCCGGTTAATTGGAAAGACGCCATCATAATACCGGTTCTCAAAGAAGGAAAAAACCCGAGCGCCCTTGAAAGTTAGAGGACGATATCCTTGACTACATGCATGGGTAAAATAATGGAAACCATTGTGAATCGACGACTGGTGTAGTTCCTAGAATCACAAAGCCTGTTAAACTGCTAACAAGCCGGCTTCCGTGGGGGTCACTCAGCTATCGAGCAAGGCGGCATTTTGGAGAGCGCGGTACAAAACGCCTTTCTCCAGCGAGAGCATGGTATAGGAATATTTTTTGATCTCGAGAAGGCCTACGATATGACCTGGCGTTATGGGATTATAAAGAAATGTTATGAATGCGGTCTACGAGGAAAAATTTTAAAGCTTATAAAAAGTTTTTTAGAAAACAGACGCTTTAGAGTAAGAATCGGAGTGCTATCAAACACATACGTACAAGAAAATGAGATACCGCAAGGATCAGTACTCTCCGTGACGCTTTTTCTAATTGCAGTAAATAATCTAGCAGACAAAATAGAAGCTCCAATGATAAAATCGTTATATGTGGATGATCTAAACATATTCTGTCGTGGAAAAAATATAGAAGAAATTGGTAGAAAAATCCAGGACGCCATTGACATGAACCTTGACATGGGGTTGAGATGGGGAGTTTATGTCCGAGTGGATCGAGGTCACGATAGCTCAGGTGGTAGAGCAGCGGCGTATCTAGCCGAGGGTCGTGGGTTCGAATCCCTCTCGTGCCATTAACTTTTTTTCATAACAACTAAAAACCTTAATTAATTGTCATGTATTAATTGGTCAAGCGGACCACGAAAGTAGTGAATTATTGACATGAAAGTCCAGGAGGCCGAAATAATGGGTTTCTGCTTTTCAAAAGGCAAGACGAAAGGCATACATTTTTGTAGGCAGAGAAAGAACACGCCGACCCTCCTTTCACAATGAAAGTCATAGCCTTGGAATATGTGAAAGCTATCAGATACCTTGGCCTCACATTTGACTCTAAACTAAGATGGCATCCACATATAGATAAAAGTTCCAGTGAAAGAAAGTGCTTGGTACAATGAAATTTTTGAATAATTTCAAATGGGGAGCTGCGAGAGAAACGCTACTTCAAATATTTAAGTCACTGTTATGCACGAAATTGAATTTTGGATGTATGGTATACAGCTCAGCAAGAAGGACCTTGTTAAAGAAATTAGATGTAATATGCATAGCAGGTTTAAGAATCGTAACTGGCGGCTTTAGGAATAGTCCAATACAAAGTGTCTGTGTCGAGGCAGGGTAGTACCTCCAGGTGAAAGTAGGACACAACTGCCACTGGCCTATTGTGCAAACTTTTGGGCAAGAAAAACACATTTCTTACATAAGGTCCTATTTGATGCAGAGCTGAGTGCAGAATATGATGCGCTGAGAACCCGTACAAGACCATTAGCAATAAGAATTAAGGAAACATTGGCTACTAGAGGAATATAAATGGATAAAGTAATTACATTTAGGGTATCAAAAATAGAACCCTGGATAATTCCTTCTCTAGCCATACGAGACGATATGACGATGAGAAAAAAGGAGGTGACCCCCTCCTACATTTATACAGCGGACTTCCTCTCCTTGCGGGACGAATACCGAGATGCGAACTTCTTTTATATGGATGGATCGAAGAGCAATGAGGGGGTCGGCTGCGCTGTGATATAGAAGGGTCTACCGTAGAGCTCCCACTCCCATGCACCGCTAGTATTTACACATCTGAATTGACTGCCATATCAGTTGCGCTGGGTGAGATATCAAAACGAGACAATCCAAAAAATGAGTATGTACAGACTCACTCAGCGCAATCTCAGCGTTAAAGAACAAGTTTTCCACGGACCCACTAATACAAAAGATATTTGAACAGGATGGCCAACTGAATAATCGAGATGGTGTAATTGTGTTCGCCTGGGTCCGGGCCATGTTGGACTTTGGGGAAATGAGGAAGCAGACAAGGCCGCTAAGAAAGCGGCTGCGATCCCACATGACCCCGAGTCCCTTATTAGTCCGATGGATCTAAAAACAAAAATGAAAAATTTGATTTATTGTAAATGGCAGGCTCGCTGGAACGAAAGTATTGAAAAACGAAAAATACATAAAAGTACGGTGGAGAATTTGGAAAAACGTAACAAAATAATATTAACAAGGTTACGAATAGGTCACACCCGTCTCACGCACGGTCAGCTCTTAGTGGGTAGAAGTCAAAAACGCTGCCCACTCTGTGGAAACCCGGTAAAGGTGAGACACCTAGTAGAGCAATGTAATAAGTTAAGAGAGTACCGAGAACGGTGTTACCTACACCATCATGAAATAGGTAAGATGTGTTAAAAGTAGTTACTTTAGAAGAAAAATAAATTCAATTTTAGTTAAAAAAGGGTTAATTTGAAATTATTATTTCAAATGCTAATGTGTGTTTTTTAGTGACCGGTTGTTTAAAATTCGTTGGATTAGTGAGGACAGATCAAGAAAAAGGGAGTTTAAAAAAACACCAATTTCATTTTTCCCGACGTTTCGACCTTTATTACGCTCGTCTTCAGGGACTGGGTGAATCACAAAACATATCAAAGAATGTATCAAAGAAAATTTCCCTGATTTATTGCGTCACCCTCCCCGTCACAATCATACAAAAACATCATAATACAAATTCACGTTTCACAAGAATTTCACACAACACCAATATGACAGCACAAAATAGCACCACACTTTATGTGAGTATGAAATATATGGTTCAAAGTTTATATGTACATCTGCATTGTATTTTTTCCAAACAACAAATGTGTTGTAATTTGCTCGGACCCTGAAGTTGACCCGACTAAAGGTCGAAACGAGGGGGAAAAAATGAAAAAGGTTTTTTTAAACTACCTCATTCTTGACCGCTCCTCACGAATTCAAATGCTATTTCATTCCACCACCTAAGCGTTTTAATGCTTTAAAGAATCTGTTAATTTTAAATTAAAAATCACTTAATTTGAAGTTTAAAAACATTTATTTGAAGAAAAAAGCTACATAAGAGCCCAATTTTTATAAATTTAAAAAACTCAAATACACAGGAATTTCACTTCACATATTTATATATATTTTATACCATCTACTCAATATTTTTAATGCTTTAGAGAAAGAGTTATTTTGATATTTAAAACTTAATTTTAACTTTAAGACGTTCTATTTGAAGAAAATAAGCCCATAGAAGAGCCATATTATTTTAAATGCACTGGGATAGTCCTCGAATGAGTTTTAAAATCTACTCCTTATTTTTGCAAAATCTGCTTTACTTTTCTTCTACCAGCACTATCCGACGCACGCGACATTGTTCAATCAGGAGAATTAACAAAATCCTAGTTTTAGTAATGTCATCCTCAAATAATCCTTCTCGGAGTGTTGCATATAGTCTCCCTATATATCTTCGAGTGTCTGGGGGTTGTTTCACCAGGATTTGAAATTACCTAGGACCTTTTTTTTAATGTGACAAATATGTCTAAGAATATGATCTCTTTTTAACATCAACCCTTTTCAATTTGAAATTAACCCTTTTTTATTTCACATTAACCATTTCTTGAAAACATAGAAAACATTGTCCTCATTCGAACAACGGGTCGTTGTTAAGATGAGGGGCACAAACTCAGCTCACAAACGGTGTTCAAGGAAGGGATCACACTAATCCTGGGACAGTGACATTTCAAACAGGGTCACGCCTTTTATATCTTATCTTCCTCTTCAACATAAGAAAAAACCCTGAGAAAATTGAGACACGCTAAGAGATTTGTTTCAAGAGGAAATATCATAGCGCAATTTTTGATATCTACTCAATAAATGTAAGTCACTTTTATTTACAGAAACTGTTTTTTTACATTTTTTTAAAAAAATAATGCATGCTTTTAATATAATGGGAAAACAATGTTTCCTTTTTTTACCAGTGCTTTTCTATTTATATTTATGAATAATTTTTTTTCTATTGATTATAATTTTTACGCTGCGATTTTTAGTCGAAACAAGCAAATGAGGTAAGTTTCATAGCAAAACTCTTCCAATTTACACATGGTAGTAGAGGTCGTCCAGTCAGTCAGCCCACCTCCCAAGAGATCAACCGCTTCAAAAGCCATGTGGGATTTCCAGGAATGTTGGGACAAGACCGCTGTTGGATAAGTGGATATTTTTTGGTATTTTTGATTGGATGAATTGGATTTTTTCGTCAATCCCCAAACATCAATTCCGTATATCCAACCAGTCTCATAAACACACATCCTCTGACCCCCTACTCTTGGTATAAAAATATTATAATTGTTGTAAATCCAAATTACGAACTTTCACCGGTCAGATTTAGGGCGGTTTTTAATATTATATTGGACTTACAACATTCCAAACGGGTTTTACATAAAACAATAAATTCAACTTTTAAAAAGGTTGTTAACAAGAAATAGACTTTAATCCTTTCCACTTTCATTTCTCCATTTGCCGATCTAGCACCTACTTCCAAATATTCTAGATGCATGCTTCGTTCTTTTGAGCTTCCTATTATCGTTTCCCCAAAAATGTCTTCGATTTGGTTTTAGAATTTTGTTTTCTTATCCTTTTCTATTTTCTGATAATGTCCTGTGGTCGACGTCTTCACAGGGCGTGCGTTACAGCTTAAACAGTTCCAGAGACACCCATAGGCATGGATAGGACAGAACTTGAAGACATCTGAAGTCCAAATTACGAAATTTATCTGTCCAAATTAGTGCACGTTTTAATGTTATAAAGCTCCGTGGCCCAAAAATGGGAACATTGGATCGGTCACACACCCAACGGTCCCGTACATAAAACAAGAAAGTGAAATTTTAAAAAAGAATTTAAAAAATAAAAGACTTTTGATTCATAAAATGTCATATTTTTTTTAAATGTTTTCAAAAAAGTTGGTGTTATAATGTCGTGGGACATATTTTTGTTCCATTTCGTAAAATGCTTTCTTTTAATTTCGCTTTATTCACTATATGTTAAAAAACCGTCCTAAAGTCATTTGTTTTTGTTTGTTAATATTATCCACTTCCTTTTCTTAATTCCCTTCTAGTGCCAGCCTTGATATTGTAGCATCCAGACGAATCTTGCGTTCTTTTGAGCTTCCCTCTTTCACTTAATTCTTTTCTCAAAATTTCTTTCGTTTGGTTGAAGCGTTTGCTGATTTTTTTCCTTTTTCTTGTTTTCTGAGTTTACTGGAGACGAGGTCTTTACAAGGAATGTCGCGACCTTCTAACCAGTTCCAGTTACGCCCATCGTTAATGTTTGGAAGAAGACAGAATGTATTTTTGTAAGACTTGTTACATAAAAATGCTATATTTATAATTTATTTAGATAAAAAAATAATAATTAAAAAATTATGTTTCTAAAAAAGTGGGTTATAATTTTGGTGGGCGGTACGTTCCCTCTACTCCGCAAACTGTTGTTAACCGCTCTAATTAATATTGATCGCAAAATATCAGGTATAATTTTTGTGAGTGACGATTATTTATACATACGTAATGATAAAGAACTTTGAATAATGTTTTCCTGGTTAATTGACCACACGGATTTATTACAAGAAATTGACCTAGACCAGTGAATTGAAATGAGAGCCTTCAGACTGTGAAATTCAGAACGATCAACATTGATCAAAGTTATACTTTGTCCTGTATAATGGGAAGGTTGTGTTGAATAAATTAATCTTTAATTAAAAAAACGATTGTCTTGGAAATCATCAACAAAAAATTGACTTAAACAATTATGCAGTTAATAAATAAATACTGTAATTGGAGTAAGCAACGATGTTTGTTTCGCTGGCAATTGAATAACTTTCATTCTCCGGATATGGGCTGAATGGCCAGACCCATTTGTGGGTGGTAGTTTAGTGCTGAACCGATTTGCCGGTCACGCGAACCTAGCCAGTATTTAGAATATAAAATAGTCGGAATTAAGACAAAAGACAGTTCTATTTTTTACTTTCAACAATTAAAAAAGTACTACAACATGAAGCAACCGGTTGTCGAAAAGGAACGTCAAATTTCAATAAACGTCTTGACGTTTCCTGTACATAAGCTTGAAGGAAAGACCTAAGCTCTGAAATTAATCAATCTAAAACACTCACAAAAATAGAACGAATTCGAAGAAAACACAATTAAAAATAAAACGTTAATTAAACATAATTTTGAAAATGGACTCGATTGAATGGCTTCAATCCAAATTTGATTTACTAATTGCCGATTAATGATTCGGGTTTTGTGAACCGAAAAATCCAACACACACGATGATCTGTTGGATTATTGCACAAAATTGTACAACACATGTCAATTTTTGTCGGATTCATCCTGGTAGAACTCATTATTTGCCCATATTTTTTTAAGGAAATTCTAATCTTCATCACCTTCATATCTTCTCTTTGGGCGACCTTTTCCAAAAAATATCTGTGTCTGAATTGCAATAAAAAATTAATAATTGATTACCCGTCGAAAAAATTAAACAATTGTAATCTTTGGAGTTTTTATTTTGTCATTTCATTAAGTGTATTGAATTTTTGTTTATAATAACGAGTTTTTAGTTTTTCAAAGGACGTAGAAACTGAGGAATCGCTATCAGATGAGGAATTTTTAAATGCAAGTGAAGAGGGCATAGGCTGGAAAGATTTACTATGTTTTTGTTTTAAATGTATTCATTTGATAGGCGTCTTGTCTAGCTCCTCATATGAAGTGTTGTGATCAGAAATTTTTTTATGCGTGAGGGATTCGGGTCGCAGTGTTTGTTTTGACATGTTTGGGTTAGACAGAATGTGAGTCTTGAGATCTTCCTCAAGCTTCTGTTCAATGTTTTTTATTAGTTGAGTGATTTTCTCTTCCTTTTTTGGGTATTAGAGGAATACTAGGAATAGGAATTTCACTTTCCACTATTTTTAACAAGGTCTGTTTCAAAGAAGTAAGGTTTTCTGAATCAAGAGGCAGTGGATCCTCGTCCTGGTAATTGGTAAGTTGGGAACTAGCCCCAACTAGCGTGTTTGAAGCCGTAGGCCTATATGAGGCCGACATTTTTTTTTTTTTTTTAATCAAAGGACGAGTTTTTGCTCTGCTACCAGTTATTTATAACGTTGGGATTAATATGGTTATAAAAAATAAAATAAAATAAAATAATAAGTCTGTACCCGTTAAATATAAAGGTTCTTATATTAATAACAAATTAATGAATCGAATATATCTTATAAATGGTTACAACTAATTTAGTAAGGAAAAGGGAATATTTTCTTATGATAGAAAGTAATTAAGTGTAAAGTTATTTTTTGGTTTCCTTTTCACTGGACAAGTTGTATAGTATAGTGTAACGAACCTTGATGAACGAACACTATTCCACAAGAATTCTTCACTAGAAGTTTTTTTGTCTTTGATAACGTCACACACTTTTATTTTTACTTTAACTTCTTTCTAAAGTTGCAAGCGTCCGAGTAACTCCAAATCCAGCGTGGCTCTGTCTTAGGCCTGCCGCCGTCCTTTCGTCTGCCTCCTCAATCGTTGGAACTCTGCCTTATTGATTGTTTATGTCGCTTTGGCGGCCTTTATGAAATGGCTTGTCATACTCTTGAAACAATGACGCTATAAATAAAGAAGAAAATACGTGTTTAATATTTTTTAGCCTAGTATAAAATTTTTACCTTTGCTGGAGATAGGTCATACAGGGTAAGACAGGTCCAATTCAACTTCAGAATTGCCAATACGACCCTTCTTACGTACCATTTAAAAGGATTTTTACCCAGAAAACAAAAATGTAATCGGATTTTAAATTGGTCACCAAATTGGAGCACTATTTAAATTATTTTCGTATACATAAGGTCCAATTAATTACTTTCCGAGAAGTCCACACAAAACGTTGATATTGTGGACCACCTGATGATGGCAAGAGTTCGAAATTGTCAGATTTTACTCTGCCTGCGTTCGAAAATTCCAACGGTTTGGTATGCCATCAGAGGTGAACTCATTCGATCTATCAGTTCATAGGATGTATGGAAGAACGTTTTATTCAGCCTCCAAAATCGACATTCGTGCAAGGAACGTTAGACGCTTGGCTTAAAATTGTAAGTCCGGAGTAAATCTCTAATTTTATTTTTTTGAAAAACCTAAAACACTTCCAACATTTCGGAAAGAGAAATTCGGATTTTTGCAAACATGTACTAAAATATTAAGCTCCTTGTCGAAATTATGCTGCCGGTTTCTTGGTGATGGAAGAGCAACTAATCCGTATCTCCTCATATTGCAAGCAATACGAATAAACTTTTTATGGCTTACTCTGGGGCGATCAGGATATTTTTGGGAGTTTGTACTGCATCACGCGCAATACCATCACTATCAATAAAGAAGTCGTGCATATCAACTCGTTGTAGATCGGAAAAATTTGCTCTTCGGTTCATTTTGAATGGAACACTGAATGTAATGAACTATTGTAAAATTTATTTACTTTAAGGAATTAAGCTTTACTCTCATAATGCGAGTTTGACAATCACAGAAGATAAACAATATAGGCAATTAATGTTTACTTCAGCGAAGAAACAAATTATTGGAATTAACAACGAAACAACAGCAATGACAACAGCAAGAAAGTAATCAAATATCTGAAGCAAATAAATGCATATGGTCGTCTTTAAGGCTTCTCCACACGTGGTTTCATTTTCCCTTCCTGAAGTGAGTGTATTTATTGGCGAGAATGTGTGNCGAAATAAACCAAATGCGTTTTTTCAAACTTTTTGCCATAACTTTGTCATTTTTTGAGTAATTTAAAATCCTATTGCACCATTGTGTTCTGAGTAACAATTCCTTTAAAATGATGTGGCAGGATCGTATATAGGGTCGTATTTATAATTTTGAAGTTGAACTGAGCCTCAGGTACCCGGTATAATTTTTCTCCAAAAAAAGGTAAACATTTGAAACTAGACTAAAAATATTGGACTTTTTTTTATAGCGTCTATGGTTAAAGAAAAATTCAGCCGGGCCATCTAAAAAGGTCACCATATATCTTTCTATTGTTCTTAACGCAAAATAACATAATATGCAACCAGGGAAAAAAGATGATAGCTATAGATGTTGAAATATTTAAATTGGGACCGATAGAGCATAAATACATTTTTTCCGTCAAATTATCCACTAACCTTTTTTTATTTTTAAATTAACCAAATTTGCCTCAAATTAACCGTTTTTAAGTTCAAATTAACCATTTTTAACGACAAATTAACATTTTTGAATTTTAAATCAATCAATTTAATTTACCATTTATTAAACCATTAACAAAACTTTAGAGATGTAAGAAGCATGTGAAGTAAAATTCCTGGATATTTTATAATTTATTTTTAAATGTAAAATAACTGGGCTTTAGAAGGAGAACAAAGAATAACTTTTACGTAAAAGGATAATAATCTGAGGAGATAATTAATTAAAATCAAAATTGAGTATGTTATAAAACAAACATAAATGATTCTTTTTTTAAATACAATGATAGAATTAAAAATATAAAATGCACTATGTTACTTCAAATTAACATTTTTAAACTTCAAATGACCATTTTTTTAATGTCAAATTAGACCTCTTTTATATTCTAATTAACCATTTGTCATTTCAAATTAATCCTTTTTAACTTCCAAGGTTAAATTAACCTTTTTTTTCTTCAAATTCACCATTTTAATTTCAAATTAACTCTTTTAGACTCAAATCACGGTGATTTTAAATTTCAAATTAATTCTTTTTTTTATCCTATTGCTATCCTCGTCAATTGTGGATAAACTGACAGAAATAACAAACACGTACACAAAAACAAAATAAATAAAACATAACAGTCTGGTTAGCATTCACGCTACTTCAGAGTAGTTGATATCCCTCGGGACAACAGAGGATAAGCCCCAACATTCACGCTAATAAATTACATTCATACACGAGAATTCGTTCATACTGCCCTAGAATACTCGATATTCCTTGATATTAATAATAATTAAAATTTGAAAGGTAAAACATTGTACATTATAAATATGAAGGATTCTTTTTATAAATTTCAGAATTAAAAAGACGTTATATAAAATAACATATGAAAATTGTTTAAAATTGAAATAAAAAGTTATATATAATATATACAAACAAACATTTTGTTCTATTAACTGTAGGGTTCTGTACACATAAAACATATTTTTGAAATAAATATTTATCTGTAATATGTAATGTGAACTGTAGCATCAAAGTTGACTAATTCTATTATACATTATTATTTAAACTAGCAACAATTAAACAACATAAGTTATATATCTGAGTAGTCCAAACGAAAGAAAAGATGTTGAATCCATTTTAACTGCCTATGCGTCCAAAGTTATTTATCGTTGATACCGGTGCGTATGCGAGCGCGGATGTTAAAAGGGGGTAAAAAGTATCCCGCAGGAGAGACTATAGATCGTCATGGAAGACAAAACTGAAGGGAAAAGAAAACTTTTGTCACACGTTAACAAAACCGGGCAACTTGATCCCCAACTCCTCTTATACATATTGCATACACTCCAATTCCGATACAGACCGAGCTTAACCACCTTTCTAGGTAAAAACTTTTCCCTATCTCATTATTGCCGACGGCTGATGCAAATATTCTGGTTTCACAGAGTTAAAAAATTGGAGAGACATTCCCTTTGACAAATAATGGAATTAGGCAAGCCCGTGAAACTTCGTGATTGGCTAGACCTGTGCAACATGAATTTATGCGACGCACAGTAGTTCAGAAGCGGCAAAAACTCATTTTAAAAATATTTTACCTTAGGCTAAAAAAATATAATTTATATTTAAGGAAAAATTGACAGAGACTCTCGGTTCGTAGACCCCGCGTTCGTGGGTTCGGTTCACACCGTCACCCCTATCCCTTTTTTCAAGATACCCCCCACTACATTGAAACAATCAATTACTCAACTACGTACTCTTTCTAATATGAGAATTGATAAGGCCATAAAAAAGTTTGTATGAAAACTGCATAGTTATCTTGCATTAAATTACCTTTATAAAACACAACTATCTCACAATATCTTGAGTGTCAAGACACCAAGGAGTTTTTAATAATGTAAAACCAAAACAAGTCCAGAGGAAGAGTTGGAAGACCAAGAATCAATGCTCACAGAAACCTCATCTCAAAATGGTTCTTCAAAAAAGTCTGTGGATGCTTCAGCCGGTATTGTCTAAAGGTAAATTTTTATAAGACCTAGACTATTTGTTAAGGATGTACTAACGAAGTCGAAATCGGGAAGTAGTTCACGCGAACCGTATAAAAACATGTATAGTGTGTCAGACAGTAAAAGAACCCACATTTCCACTTTACTTTGATATATAAACAATAATTTTACTGCATTGTTACAATAACCTAAGTAAAAAAAAAAATATTGTTAAAGCATTATCAATTTTAAACCATTATTCTAGTCAACATAACGGGAAATTCAAAAAAACCCAGCATATTTACATACAACAAAAGAGATGTGAATATCAATTTCGTCATCTTAGTGGATATTTGTTAACTCAAAAAAAGGATTCTTTCTATGTGAAATGCAGTTCATCAGGAGTCTTCATATTTTTTCACTGCAATCGGTAGACTTGTAACAGGTGACAAGGACGCGGACGAGGCCAGTTGCAACGTTTGTAAAATTCGATGTTCGGTCATGAAATAGACGCTAGACTGGTAAAAATGTTTCAGCCACTATCGACCTCCGGTTGAATTAATTCGTAACCCGAGTAACAAAGGAATCTACGATGTCCAATTACCCGTAATCAGACAACTTATGGAGCTAAAAGTAGAATGAAATCAAACCCTGTGACAACAACAAAATGCAATCATCCCTCACATCGTTTATATCAACACTTCTTCAATTGATTACGATTCCCTTCAGCCGCATTTCTACCTCAACGATGAAATCATAAAATATTATGTGTGGTGTTTAATGACCGTTAATTAATTATTAATTTGAGATCGTGAGATGCGGTCTGGTGTGACGTACGTTTAGGAAAAACATTTTCTTTGTCGTGCCAACGTTTCGATCTTTTCAATAAATTAATCTTTAATTATGTTTTTGGTTGAGATAAAAACGTCATTGTCACGAGCGGGATTTGAACCCACGACCTTCAGCAAAATACGCCGCTGCTCTATCACTTGAGCTATCGTGACTTCGATCCACACTAACTTTCCATCTCAACCCCACCTTTTAAATTTTCCCTCCTTTTTGCCATTTTTCAAATGTCGTGTATTCTATTTCATTCTCGGCGACAAATGATATGGCCACGGAGAGCTTTAGTGAAGTACACTTCATTTTGCTTATTTCATCTATCAGGTTTCGTGGTCCGATTGAAAAAATAAATTCTTTTCAATTAAATAATCTTTAATTAAGGTTTTAGTTGATATAAAAAAGTCAGTGTCACGAGCGGGATTCGAACCAACGACCTTCAGCTAAATACGCCGCTGCTCTACCACTTGAGTTATCGTGACTTCGATCCACTCGGATGGGTTCGAATCCCGCCCGTGACACTGGCCTTTTTATCTCAACTAAAACCTTAATTAAAGATCAATTAATTGAAAAGAATTTATTTGGTGGATGCTTCAATCTTTATTGAGATAATCTTCAGGGCATGGGATTTATAAACATCGTTTAAATTATACAAATATTTGTAGGATGTGAAAAAACGAATTTATACAATGCTAGAAATTTGAGACTCAATCAAAGTATTTGTACTCACTCAACGTGTTTGTTTTCTGTGCAGATGTGTCATTCTTGTTTGACGTTTGAGAGTGCCAGTGAGATATTGATGTTTTATGTTTATGTACGTTGGATTTGGAAAGGATGGGGAAGGAAGTCGGGATAGAAAGACATTTTTTGTATGAGGAGTCGGCTTCTTTGAGGTGAAAGAGCCGACAATGGGAAAATATGGGTAATGATTCGGCCTGATTATCCTTTCAAGATTATATAGACGGGGATAATTAGGGAAAGGAAAGCTAAATTGTTGAAAAATTAGACTATGTAAAAATGTTTGATGTGGGGAATGTGGTGATTGTCTGATATGTTATATTATATGTTTTGTGTGATGTGATGATATATGTATGTTATCGATATTGAATTTGATTAATNACTCATAAGGTGGGGTTGAGATGGGGAGTTGATGTCCGAGTGGATCGAGGTCACGATAGCTCAGGTGGTAGAGCAGCGGCGTATCTAGCCGAAGGTCGTGGGTTCGAATCCCTCTCGTGCCATTACCTTTTTTTCATCTCAACTAAAAACCTTAATTAATGTCAAAGATCGAAATGTTGGCACGAGAAAGAAAATATTTTTCTAAACCTACGTCACACCAGACCGCATCTCACGATCTCGAAATAATCATAGAATATTATATTGAGAACACGTTGAGAAAAATGAGCTTGGTGTTAAATACAACGATAACCCGTACAACGTGGAGTTTATTTGAATTTTTGTTCTATTTATAGTTTAATTGTTGTTATATCAATTATATTAATCTGAAACATTTTGGAGTCGTAATTCTTTACTCCGTTTTATTTATTTTTTCTTTCAGGAAAAGACATTTATTATTCAGAAAATACATTTGCGTTATCATTCATAAACCCATGATTAGTTGTTAAATTAAAAAATATAACGTTTTTTAATTTAATTTAATTTTCATATGGTGTGTGAGAAAATGTTATAAAGGAAGGAGGGAAAAAAATATCGTGTGTTTATATCTCGGAAAAATAGGTTTTCTGCTGATTTGTTATTCACCGATAAAATGCAACGATATTTAGCTGGATTTGATGTAATTTTCATATAACGGTATGAAAGTATATATAGTCACTCGTATGGTCGTAAAAACCCGCAAACCAAGATTGTTGTATGAAAATTATTTCAAATCTCCTCCTCGTCGTATCTCCACTTTGGCATAGTGAGGAGGCTTTACAAGCAAAGAGATATCAATAGTTTAACGTATTCATTTTACTTTATATTTAAATAAAAATAATTCACAACTATGAACAGAGAATGAAGACATGCATGAACTTGTTTGTTTACCACTTTTATTCTCTTCATATTGTTATGATGAACTTTAACCTTAATTAATACAATGATTGTATTTATATAGACATCACACACCCAACAGGGATTGGACATGCACGAATATGTTAGTCTCCATTTAATAATATATTGCGCAATCTATTAAACAAACAAGTTCATTTCATCGTAGGCGTTGACTGAAGGAGGTCGACCATATACCATATATGGTGACCATGACCATATACCAAGGCAATACATTTACATACTTTTTTTTGTACAAATATTGACGTACCATAATTTCACAAAGATGGACTCTATGAAACTCGTACGTGCTATCAATCAAATAACTGATCGAAAAATTTCCGATTTATATGTAAGATTCGCTTACGAGGTGAAGGGTTTGGTCAAAATCCCAACGAAATACGACGATGCCATTGTCGCCGACTTCGAATACTTCGGACCTAAGTCGAATCGAAGATTCTTCTTCGACGAGAGTATTCCCCCGGAATCGTTCCAATGAGATAATTACTGCTGACATGGTAATTTCGTACAGCGAAACCCAACGAAACATGTCACTAGGTCAAAAGGCGGCCACGAAATTGAATTAATTTAATTTTAACACTTTGTAAAGTAATTAATTAATATAAATTAATAAATAATACGTATTCATCAAACCTGCAGTTTTTCTTGACCCCTGACCCAGATTGGTGGAAAAAAAAGTAACGTCACAACCCTCGTCAGACCCCATGAAGGTGGGTAAGGGTAGTGTGGTGGTGAGATAGTGGGGATGTCAGGAAGGATGATGTGAGGGTGTGAGGTGGAGGTGTAAGGTGAGTTAAGGAGGAAGGGGATTTGGTGAGGGGGGATAAGGTGAAGAGGTTTTGCCGTCAGATCTGATGTAGGTGGGTAAGGCGGTGAGGTGGATGTGGGTGGGAAGGCGGATGTGAGGTGTAGTGGTTGGGTAAGGTAATGGTTGGGTGAGGTTACGGTGGGGTGGGGAGGAGATGGATGTGAGGTGTAGTGATGTGGTGGGGTCGTGTCAAACCGACATTTTTCTTCTACTGGTATGGTATCGAGGTGTACGTTGAAGAATGGATCTCCTTCGCATTCACCCCCGGTTTTAATATGAAAACACCTCTACAACGCCACATCAGTATGGTTTTAAGGCCGAGCTTTCTAAGACCGTGCAGTTCGCCAAAATTGCGTATGCACTTCTTCATAATTTTAATATTTACAAGCATATGAGGGTGATTATTGGCGAGGGAAGACATTCGATCCCGTTTCGCGCATGGCACTAATCTTTTAAAATTATTAACAACAATATTGACTGAGCGTTTTCATAAGAAAAAGCTGGTCGATTTAGATTACTATTTCACTATGATCGGGTTGTGCACACATCGGACATTTGTAATATTTAATGGGTATTTTATGTTACCAAAAAATAAAACGTTATATGGCTATTGAATAAAAATAGGTCGAGTTCAAGAAGGTAAAACAATGTCAATAAAGCGACCTCTGCTCCCCTTAATATCCGAGTAAAACGAGGCACGTAAACATTAGCTAGCATAAATGAAAACATCACATGAAATACGAGGTTCTACTATAAAAACACACACACACGCGCGCATTATTAAATGCAGTAATGCCAAAATAAAAGAGAAACTTAACGTTATGGGCTTAATAAAAAAAGATCTGCCAGTAGGTGTCTCGCTCCTTAAAATGTGGGATGATTCGAGTGATCATTTTTCGTCATTCGCGTACGTTGTATCGGGAAACTAGAAAGTGAAATGGCGGAAATTACTTTTAGACGGTCGACCGTTCATACGGCGGTGTTATAGCTTTAATAAAAGGAAACATCCCCGTCCTTACCGAACACTCCAGCTGTAGCCGACGTTTAAATTCCCCTTTTCATTTTGCCTTGCAGACTTTCTCATATCGAAGCTGTAAAATTTTTAATTAATCCCAATGTCCCTTAGCAATAAAATCTAATGAAGATCATCTGTTACTTAATTACTGCCCGGAAGACAGTTTTTAGCATTTGAAATATTGGTAGATCGGTGACAATGTCTTGGTTAATAGACAGAACCTTCAGCCTACTTCACACCCAGAGAGATCGAAACGGAGCGGAATCCTGCTATCCCAACACGAATACCACATTAATCTTTCTACGACAAAAGGATGAACCGAGTGGAAAGAAACAGGTATTTTATGAAGATAAGGAGTATTTACGATGTTTGTAAGCTGTTAACTAGAATAGAGAAATGTCCAGTAAGATCGTGAACGCCCCCTTCTTTTCTTAGCATGTTAAACGTTAATTTTTCCGCAATGCTGCGCGTGGTGACTGGTAGAACCAAAAATAAACCTATTACAGTCCTTAAAGGCTTGTTGTTGTTTGTTTTGGTTTTCTTTTGTGTAAGATGCCTGAAGTTAATAAAAATTGAAAATTAATCAACTCTTTCATTCAAAATGCCAACTTTGCACTTGAAAAGTACTAACAAATGACACGTTTCAATTCGTGCGTACATACCTAACTTGTATCCTAACGTCTCACAGCCTACAGTTTTAGGATATCTATTATGGATGAAAGTATGTAGTAAAGTAACAGGTCAGAACTTAACAAAAGAAATGTATTGGCCTGATTTAATTACCGCGTATATAAGAATTTAAAAAACGTGTGAACAAAAAACAGCTGTTAAATTCATGGCTGCCATGTTCGTTATCTACGCCCTGACGGATAGCAATGTGACTACATTTTCGACCTAATATCTAACATTGGCCCTGGCCTGTTAGCTCGAGCAATGTTAAGTAAACCGACTTACAAGTCTACACCATCATTTTTCTCGATCTAACACAACCTATCAGAGTTAATACAAAGATCATGAATACCCCCTAGTACCAAAACTTCAAGCTGTCCATAATCTTTTTAGTCAATACTTCGTCTTTGTCGTTAAAGCTGTAAGTTCTTAGTTACAATAACTATTAAAATGAAATCTTGCGTTCTGATATCTGATGGGACAGTTATATTTCAATAATTTTCCTAACCTTTTAGTGAGCTGCTCATGAAACTTTTTTGTTTGAAAGTAGAAATCAACATTCAGATAGTAAGTTTGAATTTATAAAAACTTCATTTTTTTTTTAATTTTAAAAAGCAAAACTTGCTCTAATGGATATTCCTGTACTTGCGTCCAGGCAGCTTCATCGACTTATTTATCAGCCTTTTGTCACTATTTTCTCCCGTAGCTCCTAAGTAGATTTTTCCGGTCAATTTAATCCTTTTTTACTTCAAATTAACTATTTAATTTGTTAACTTGTTAACTTCTAATTAGCCTGTTTCAATTCAATGTGATGTAAACAAAACGCCTTATGTTCCATAAATAATTGATTTTTTTTTTAAATTTTTATATCCTTATTTTTTATTTGATTTTAGTTAGTTTTCCCTTTTCAATTCGAATCAACTATTTTATTTCATATTATCTTTTTAGATTGCAAATTAATTCTTTTCAACTTTGAATTTACCTTTTTTAAATCCCAATTAACTCTTTTACTTTAACTTGAAATTAACTATTTTTAACTTTAAAATCTCCAATTAACCCTTTTTTACTTCTAATTAACCGTTTGTAATTCCAAAATTACCGCTTTTTATTTCAAATTAATCCTTATTAATTTCAAATTAACTCTTTTTTAAAGCATTAAAAACCGTAGGAGATGGTATCTAATATAAACATGTGAAGTAAAATTTCCGGTACAATTGTGAATTGTTTTATTATAAAATAATTGGGCTCTTATAATACCATATATAAATTAATTACAACTAAAGTTAAAAATTGTAGTAAACTAAACATAAAAGTAGATCTATTTTAATTTTACTTTCTTAAAATATGAAATTGGTTTCTTTTCCAAATTCTTTTTTAATTACAAATCAACCATTTTCATTTCAAAATAACCATGCTATGTTTGTATGTATATTTTTTATTTATATAATAATAATTTATGTTTAATTGTATTAAATTTTCTTATAGTATTTCATATACAATCACAAAAATATACAAATTTTACTTGAAACTACTGGGTTGTCCCGGCTGAATTTCTCTTTAACTTATAACGCTATGAAAAAAAGACGTTTTTAATATTTTTTAGTCTAGTTTCAAATTTTTACCT
Organism: Cimex lectularius; assembly: GCF_000648675.2. Lineage (NCBI taxonomy): Eukaryota > Metazoa > Arthropoda > Insecta > Hemiptera > Cimicidae > Cimex > Cimex lectularius. The sequence continues at coordinate 109,844 of NW_019392967.1, read as the reverse complement.
TTTTTTGGAGAAAAATTATACAGGGTACCTGATTGAAATTCAATTTCAAGTTCTTGTCATCATCAGATGGTTCACAAGATCAACGTTTGGTGTGGACTTCTCAGAAATAAATTAATTGGGACGTATTTCTACGAAAATGATTTAAATGGTGTTCAGTTCTTCAATTTTTTGGGGAGGATTTTCCAACATTATTAGATGATGTTCCTCTGCGTCAACGACAAAAACTTATTCTTCAGCTTGATTGATACAATTCTTTGCTGGTGAGACGTTACTTGAATCGTCACTTTGGGGATAGGTGGACAGGACCTCATGGCCGGCGATCTTCCGGCATCCTCAGTCACCCGATTAAACTCCATTTGAAAATTTTTCCACCATTTAAAAAACAGTGTCAACGCCAATCATAACCCAGCAACCTCTGGGTGTTTCGGCAGGGTTCCCGTTGCTAGCAATGTTGTCGTTAATCGTAAATATTATGGGAATATTTAAACTTTGAACAGCAGAAGACTGATCGTTTATAAGTAATAATTGCTCGTTGAATTTCCGTTGGAGTAAAACATATTAAGCCGACTTCCTTCCTGATGTTTTGTCAGTTGGGCGTGAAACCGTTTCAGAAAGTTAGTCAAACATAGTTTTGTAATATCTTCAACAAGTCCTCAGAGGAGGGTACAACGCTTGAGGGTAATAGGTGTGTTTTTCTCATGGCCACGCACTTCCTTGACATTCATCAATCAACATTTACTCACGCAAACTCTTCTGGCCTTGTAATAAATTTCCTCCGTCGAGTTAACCGAGTTCATTGATTGTTATTAAACTATCCAGCCCTGGCCAAGTTTGGACTTCGTGCCTCCTTTATCGATTAGGATCTCGGAGAGAAGAATCATTGCAAGCAACCTCGGCGCCCTTCTCAGTCGTTACCGGTGAAACCGGCAATTACTTCGCGACTTACAATTAGTTTTATAGCTTTCTCGGTTAATGTGCATTCTACAACAACCGTCTGACCTTCTTAACATACTGTTATCGGACTCTTTGAGCTCATGTGCTATCGCGTCAACTCACGGAAAAACGAGTAGCATGTCTTTTTACTCGGTACTGTGGTGTGACATCGGCACTCAAATCACCTTATGGGTCACGCCACACCTCCGATACCACGCAACTAAATATTCAGGAAATATGCAATAAATTAGACGCTTAAAGATTTTTCTTTACAAGTTTTTTGTAGATAATTTAATTTGCATATGAGCTATGAAGACGTTTATGTTTATAGTTCGGTCGATTCTAACCGAACTCTCTGCTCTTTAGTAGCATCCGTTTCGTATTTTGTCAATTGTTACGATTTGTTAATATTAATCAAGAATAATTAAGTTGACTCTGTACATTAAGATGGCTTTGCACCAGCTGAGTATTTGGCAGATTTGTCCAGTTGACGTTGGAAATCTGTGATGCTTTGCCTGAGCCGGCTATTTCCAGCATTGGATGAACTTTGTCATCGAGAACATTTGAACGCTATTAATGTCCTTTTTTATCAACTGTCAGAGGCAAGGCAAATGATCAACTTAGGAAGAAATTATAATTAATTAAAGTTTTTAGTTGAGATAAAAAAGTCAATGGCACGAGAGGGATTCGAACCCAAGATCTTCGGCTTGATACGCCGCTGCTCTACCACTTGAGCTCGAGGTCACGATAGCTCAAGTGGTAGAGCAGCAGCGTATCAAGCCGAAGATCGTGTGTTCGAATCCCGCTCGTGTCATTGACTTTTTTATCTCAACTAAAAACCTTAATTAATTGTAATATATTAATTGGTCAAGCGGACCACGAAATTAGTGAATTTAATGATTTAAAATGAAGTATACTTCACTAAAGCTCTCCGTGGCCATTTCATTTGTCGTCGAGAATCCAATCCGATTACACGACATTTGAAAAATGGCAAAAAGGAGGGAAAATTCAAAAGGTGGGGTTGAGATGGGAAGTTAGTGTCCGAGTGGATCGAGGTCACGATAGCTCAAGTGGTAGAGCAGCGGCGTATCTAGCCGAAGATCGTGGGTTCGAATCCCGCTCGTGCCATTGACTTTTTTTATCTCAACTAAAAACCTTAATTAATTATAATATTGGTCAAGCGGACCACGAAATTAGTGAATTAGGAAGAAATTATGAATTGAAGAATGAAGGAGAATGAACAAGAATTATGAATTGAGGAATGAAGAAGATTACAAATTGAAGTATAAAGGAGAAAGAAGAATAATCGAATTGAAGAATGAAGGAGAATGATGAAGAAATTATGAATTGAAGTATGAATGAGAATGAACAAGAATTACGAATTGAGGAATGAAGAAGATTACAAATTGAAGTATAAAGGAGAAAGAAGAATAATCGAATTGAAGAATGAAGGAGAATAAAAAATAATTATGTCAATATAACAATTTGAAATTTATGTAAAATCTTCTGAGTTTCCGACTATTATCAACAGTGATCACGATCCACAGGTATTTATTAATAAAATGTCATCCCATAAGTTTAACCACAGAATTTTAGTTTGTTTTATAATCAATTATGTGCTTAGTTTGACCTTTTTTTCGTTACTTATATAAGTACATATATGCACATATATTATATATCTGCATATATGTTATAAGTTCTAAGATACTAAGGCAAATAAGTTACAGCTATAGCATATAAATGTAAGTAAAATTATGTTGGAAGAAAAAGAAAGTAAACTTCCTTCCCTTTCTTTTTCTTCCTCTCCACGTAGGGAGAGATGTTACGATTTGTTAATATCAATCAAGAATAATTAAGTTGGAAGCCCCAGCTGGGCATTCGGCAGATTTGCTCAGTGTTAGCCAATGTTCCATAGAGTAAGGTTGGTGAGATTATTGTTTTATAAATATTGTATTTTTTGTTATATCAAAGTTTTGCCAATGTTTGAGGGGTTCTATTCAGTCAATATATTTGTTTGTTTGATCCTTTTTTAAAAAAGATAGTTCCTACTCACAGTAAGTTGTTTTCCAACGATTCGGATTTCGAGCCCTTTAGCTCATCATCAGGTTGAAGGATTTCTACAACCACGTCTCTCGAGATGAATTGCAAAAGTGAACTCGCCGATACCCCCGCCAACGCGACGTTCCAATGAGGAGCTGGGTTTTTAATGGCGCTCAATTTGAACGTGCGAAAAGCGGGAATTATAACACAAGTTAATATTATAATAGTAAATACTGTAAGAAATTAATTATAAATTAGTGATTAAAGATAAAAGATTAGAATAATACCTTAATATTATTAAATTATTATAAAAATAATAACAATTAAAATAATTAATTTAATTATTTGGACGTTTTACATTATTTATGTACATATTTAAAATGGGAGGTAGAACAAAATCTATTATATTATTAATTCATTTATCTCCATGTTCAATTTTACATGTTTTAATTTCACATTTCTCTAACCAATCTAGTTCTCTCCCTTTGTTGAAACTATGTAACACTGTTGTATTTAAATTAATTGAGGTTTTTAGTTGAGATAAAGAAGTCAGTGGCACGAGCGGGATTCGAACCCACGATCTTCGGCTAGATACGCCGCTCTACCACTTGAGCTATCGTGACCTCGATCCACTCGGACACTAACTTCCCATCTCAACCCCACATTTTGAATTTTCCCTCCTTTTTGCCATTTTCTAATCCCGCTCGTGCCATTGACTTTTTTATCTCAACTAAAAACCTTAATTAATTGTAATATATTAATTGGTCAAGCGGACCACGAAATTAGTGAATTTAATAGTTGTATTTAAATTTGAATTGAAATTATGATTTGTTTCTTTTAGATGGTCCTTAAATTCTAAAAATTTGTTCGAGGTGTTCTTTTACTCTCGTTTTTATTTCTCTACCGCTTTGTCCTATATATTTAATATCACAATCATTACAACTAAGTTGGTAAACCCCGCTTTTTGTCAAGTTGTCTACCTTGTCTTTAGGTTGAGAGGATGTTTTTAAGTGAACTGTACTTCTAAAAGCTATTCTAAAACCTTCTCGTTTAAAAATGTTACTTTTTCCGATAATTCACCAATGTATGGCAAACAATGGAAACCTAATGCTTCATTTATGGTGGGGTGGTTGAGTCCTATTGTTGATTCTTTTAAAGTTAATTTTTTTATTCTTTTAACTAGCAATCTATCAATAAATATTTCTCGATACCCATTGTTTTTTACTAAAGTTCTAATAGTTTCTAATTCTTTTTTATAGTTAGCAGGTGTTAATGGAAGTTTTAACATACGGTCTATGAGCCAAATGAAACCAGCAGCCTTTTGGAACCATGGGTGGGAAGAATCCGCTGGTATCATAGTGTCTGTAGTTGTGGGTTTTCTATATACGTCTGTTTCTAATTTTATTATGAACAATTTTAGACCTAAAAAGTTCAAACAACCATCTTTGTTAATTTCCAATGTGAAATTTATATTACGGTGTAGAGAATTAATTAGTTGGAGGAATTCTTTGCGATACTCTAATGTTCCTGACCACATGCATAAAATATCATCTACATAGCGTTTCCAAAAATGAACAGATTTAATTAATTTGTTCTTTGATTTAAAAAGATTTTTTTCGAAATTATCCATGAATATTTCGGCACGAAGTGGGGATAATGGAGACCCTATTGGTAATCCTGTCATTTCGTAAAATTTATTATTGAATTTACAATAATTAGATAGTAGGCATATATTTAAGAGGTCTATTGTATCATTTTTTTACAAATTCGTTAACAAAATTCTCTGTAAGATTTTGCTTTATGAGTTTAGTACATTCTTCAACGGGGATATTTGTGTATAAATCAGTAACGTCAAATGACACTAAAACACGGTTGTTGGGTATATTGATGTTATTTAATTCTTTTATCAATTCCAAAGAATTGTTAATACCGAATATAGGTTTGAAATTGGTGTGATTTTTAATTATTTTGTCAATTGTACTTGCAAGTTTATGGCATGGGGAATTGTAAAAGGACACTACTGGTCTTATAGACTTGTTTTCCTTGTGAATTTTGACTGTACCGTTTAACATTGGGGGTTTCGTGTTCATTGGTATTAGTTTTTTAACTGCATATTGGTCATCTGAGAATAAAAAATCACTATTTTTTATGGATGTTTGAACTCTAGTTTTTAATTTTAAGGTGGTATCTTTTTGTATTTCTTTACACTCGTTATTATTTAGGAATTCCTCAACTTTAGAAACGTAATTTTGATGTTCAATGATAACTATACTATTTCCTTTATCGGCTTTTAAAATAACGTTGTTGTTACTTTTTAACTTTTTATCAATATGCCTAATTGTACGTGGGATATTTAATTTTATGACGTTTAGATTTACCAAGTTTTGTTTAATTATTTCAGCACATTTATATTTTATATTTGTATTTATGTTACAAGAATCTACCGATGAACTAAGGGATTTTTTTTTTATATCCAATTCCAAGTTTTTTTGTATCCAATTCTGTTTTAGGGACAAATTTTAAGCCTTTATTTAATAGATTGTTTTCTTCCTTATTTAGTACCATGTTTGTTAAGTTTATAACCCTTGAGTAAAATTTAACTGGAGTTTTTAGGTCTTTATAAGTATTTTTATTTTTAAGTGTACCGTACATTAAGTTTTTAATTTTTTATCTAATACTCTTTATTTTTTATCAATGATAAATTTAACTTTTGATCGCGTATCATAATCGAATTCGTCCCATTCTACTGGAGACAATAATGAGGCAAGCCTAATGTGTACAATATATTATTGATAAATTCACTAATTTCGTGGTCACTAATTAAACATTACAATTAATTAAGGTTTTTAGTTGAGATGAAAAAAGTTAATTGCACGAGAGGGATTCGAACCCACGACCTTCGGCTAGATACGCCGCTGCTCTACCACCTGAGCTATCGTGACCTCGATCCACTCGGATATCAACTCCCCATCTCCACTTTTTTCATCTCAACTAAAAACCTTAATTAATTGTAATGTTTCATTGGTCAAGCGGACCACGAAATTAGTGAATTTAATGAATTAACTGAAGTACACTTCACTAAAGCTCTCCGTCGCCATTTCAATTGTCGTCGAGAATCCAAACCGATTACACCACATTTGAAAAATGGCAAAAGGAGGGAAAACTCATAAGGTGGGGTTGAGATGGGGAGTTGATGTCCGAGCGGATCGAGGTCACGATAGCTCAGGTGGTAGAGCAGCGTCGTATCTAGCCGAAGGTCGTGGGTTCGAATCCCTCTCGTGCCATTAACTTTTTTTCATCTCAACTAAAAACCTTAATTTATTGATAAAAACGTATTGTATCTCTCTGACTGTACAATTTATGTAATTTATTATTTAAAATAATTTGAGATGCATTTATCTCTAGGTTCAATTTTACATTTTTTAATTTCAAATTTCTCAAATTTTTGGAGAAAAATTATACAGGGTCCCGATTGAAATTCAATTTCGAGCTCTTGTCATCATCAGTTGGTTCACAAGATCTCAATAAATTTTGGAAATGTTTCTCTTTATCATTTTTTTTTAATTTTCTAATTATAAATATTATAAATTTGTTTGAATTTTTCGTAATATCCCTAAATCAAAATGGTTTCGGAGAGAAAAAAGAAGTAAAATACGAAAATAACCTATTGATACACCTTATACTTGCTTCTTCCAAAGCAAGAAAGTTATTTAATTTTTTTTTTAAATTTCTAGGGCTGGGAAAAAGTTTGAAATACAGCATTACATGAAGAAAAGCAAGAAACAATATATTATTGATAAAAACGTTTTGTATCTCTTTGACTGTACAATTTATGTAATTTATTATTTAAAATAATTTGAGATGCATTTATCTCTATGTTCAATTTTACATTTTTTAATTTCAAATTTCTCAAACTAATATAGTTCTCTCCCTTTGTTGAACTATGTAAAACTGTGTGGTGGTTAGTGACCGTTAGTCGATGATTATTCAGAAAACGTGAGATGCGGTCTGGTGTGATGTAGGTTTCAGAATTTCAGAAAAGCATTTTCTTTAACGTGCCAACGTTTCGATCTTTATTGAGATCACCTTCAGGGCTCAAGGTGTTTGTTTTCTGTGTAATTGTGCCATTCTTGCGTGTCGTGTTGAAAGGGCACTCAAGGAGATTATTTCTGAATAATCTATGTAACACGTAATTTGAAATTGGAACTATCTTTTTTAAAAAAGGAATGAACACCGCACCCACTCCATCATTCACCATTTCTATTTGTTTGTTTGTGTTAATTACACTTGATTGTGTTTTTATTTCTTTTATTACGGATATATTATAATCCCTGTTTAATACGTCTCAATACTATTTTTATTAAGACCAAATTTTACCCGTAATACAATAAAGATTGTTGGTTTAGTTTACTGTGAACCGCAGTTTGAATCCTATGAATCAAGCAGCTACCACAGGTAGATGATCCCGTATGACCAAACTGCAGGTTCAACACCCCTCATATTCAAGTACCCTTTCTACATTTCCTTCACATGAAAATCCTGATCAATATTATTATATTTTTGAGTTGGCTCATTTAAATGGAACAAAATCCTAAGCTAAAAATTTCACCAACTACTTTAGTATATATTTAAAAACCTTTTGACCATTCTGGCAATGCCCAACAAAACAGCTTCCATTCCACAAACCTAAAACTCCCTGCCTGTCACGGTAGACTGAGGGTTAGCTTCCTATCTGAGGCGGTAGCAATGTTAGCAACTTATTCCTCAGTATAGTTGCCCATCTGAGGATGTAGCAATATTACACTTCAGCCCAGTGGCCTACTCGAGGTGGTAGCAGTGTTATCTACTTACAGTTCAGCATTCTACCCTATCGGAGATTGTACTAATGCTACCAACCTACACCTAGCTTTCGTACTATAATCAATATATATTATACAATATGTATGACTTGAATTTTTGTGTCTGTATTCATAATTTTATCTAAAGTTCTATTTAAATTTTGGAAATGTTTCTTTTTATCATTTTTTTTTGTTTTCTAATTATAAATTTGTTTGATTTTTTCTTAATATCCCTAAATCAAAATGGGTTCGGAGAGAAAAAAGAAATAAAATACGAAAATAACCTGTTGATACACCTTATACTCGCTTTTTTCAAAGCAAGAAAGTTATTTAATTTTTTTAAAACTTCTAGGGCTGGGAAAAAGTTTGAAATACAGCATTACATGAAGAAAAGCCTGAAAATGTTGTAAGAAAAAAATAATGATTTAATCTCATCTCTCCTTAAGCCATCCTGAACTTCTGGACCATTTCTGGATCCCAAAGTGTTCGACGGATTGCACATGCGTTTATTGCTTTCATTTTCAGTCTTCGGGACCGATCCAATACCTTATAATCTTCGAAAATGTAACAAAATTATTTTCGTGCCTACCATTTTTGCCAATCTTATAGTGGCATCCCCATTTAGGCATTCAATAGGCAGATTTATTATTAGTATTATTCTATTTATGTTTTAGTGGTCAATTCACCAAGTTACTTCTTTCAATTAATTTTTTTTTTGTTTATGTAAGGTCTTGGTTGAGACAAAAAATGATGAAAAGGGCATGAATGAAATGGATACTTATTATTTTAGGAGAAACGAAAGGTCAGAAAATATTGACATGTATACAGGTTTTGTATGGAAAATTTGAAATTTCAGCCGGTACTGAGCAGACAGAGAATGAAATGATCGTTCTAATGCTGACCTGTCGATTCCTGGCCTGTTTACATCAGCTTGCACGATCAACTTTTTTTTTCTTATTTTATTTTATTTTATTTTTTTTAAACTGTGAATCTGTTTTCTGCCAAAACCGGCAACACAAAAGAGAGTGCAGCTTGATTTCATTGTAATATATTAAAAACATGCTATTTTCTATAAGAATGGAGCCTCTAGCCTGAAACTGTAATTTCTCTTAGAACAAACAGACCCCAGAAGTATTTCCTTTGGGAAACGTTAAAGAAAACACGTTTACAACACAAGACCCAATTCGCGAAAACAGATGAAAAGTGTGATACGCAAATGTGCAAAACTGCAAAACATATAGGTGTATTCTTTAATTTTTCCGAACAAAAAAGTTTCTTTCCTTTTAACTAATATTGCATTGTTTTTGTTTACACTAAAAAATTTCATATTTTTATTTCAAAATAGGGCCGATTTTTATTTTTAACTGCAATATTCAAAAAATGACGACATAATCCGACACAGCTAAAAATATACAAAAAAATAGTATTAATATAAAGTAGTGTGATTAACATATAAGTGTGAAGTATGCTAAGTTGTAAGTTATAAATATTTGCTTCCTTAAAACCCAAAAATCAAATACTTTTAATTACGCAAATGTATTTTTCAAATAAAAATAAAAAAATAAACAAAACAATAAGGGATACAATCCAAGCTGAGTTTCGTATATTATATTTTTTTCTGTTTAATTCATACTTTTTAATTTCCAAGTTTTCTTCATTGAAAATTAACCATTTTACTTCTAATTTTTTACTTCTTCGTTAATTTTCTAAATTTAATATTAACATTTTTTCATTTCCAAATAACTTTTCTTTATCTACAATTAACCATTTTTAACATCAAATTGCTTTTCTAAATTTAATATTAATATATTTACTTCAAACTAATGTACATTCGATCACAGGCAATATATATTTACGTATAATTTTATGTAAATTATTTGTTTAACTGTGTACAACGTTCTGAAAAGTTTTAAATTAACCTGTCTTCGTTTAAAATTAACTATTTTTAATTTAACTTACTTGTCTAATTTAAAATTAACCTTTATAAGTTCAAATTAACCATTATTTATTTAAAATTAACCTTTTTTATTTTCAAATTCCTTTTTCTCTTAAATTTAACTCTTTCTTAATTTCAAATATCTTTTTTAAATCTAAAAATAACCTTTTTTTAATTTAAACCTTTTTTGACTACAAATTACTGTTTTTTATTCCCACTAATCCTCCTTACTTTTCAAATTACTCTTCTTAATTACAAATTAATTTTTTTTTACTTTATTTAACCAAATTTTACATACTTAGTACACCGGGGCTTAATCCGGAAAAGCCACCCACCCTTATCTCCTGCGAAGCTGAGGTTTTTTGTAGCTGGGGTCCGAAATGGCATACAACCAGTGAAGGTTTTTTTTTTTCTAGAATTACATGAGGGATCGATTTGGCTTTAAATATTAAAGAACTGATAATTAAATATTAAATATCTTGTCAACTACAAGGTGTTTTTTTTTTATTTTAGTGTTTACGGTTTTTCTGGACTATTTTATCCATCAAGATATCTATATTTGACCAATTCCGCTGTCGTTTATGACCGGCTAATAAAGCGGTGTTATTTTGGTTTGAAATACTGGAAAAACTAAAAACACTCAGAAACGCAAAAATTCGATGTTTTCGAGATTGTTACGGTTTATGGCTTTCCTAAGCTTTTCTCTCAGTAAATTAGATTTTTTTCGAATTCTCCCTCTAATATGACGTTTAAAACACTGGAGACAAATTTCCTTTAAATGCCAAAGAAAATCGAGCTAGACAACTAAAAAGACCAAGAAATGAAAAAATTCTTGTTTTTTGAGATTTTACTATTTTCTGCCTTTTTACACTATTTTATCAATAAAGATTTTCATATCCGCTAGCCTTAATGATTGCATAATAAAGAATGTTTAAATCTGACTATTAAGCTCAACAAAAATCTTATTGCAAAAGCTAAAACTGGCAGAAAACCGCCAAAATGGCGTTTTTTGTCCGATTTACCTTGTCTAGGCTCTTTTTCCCATTGATATTTATCTGTTTATACGTATTAAATTCTTCTTATTATACGTATTCTTGTTCAAATCTCACCTATGTTTTCGGTGTATGAAGGATATTTTGAATTATTTGCATTATTCAAATTCAATGGGTGTCATTAAATCAATTACTCGGCTAGGGCTCTTAGGGTAAATTAATCTAGTCTAAGCACCTTTGATATTCATTGTTATTTTTATGAACATCTTTAAATTTTAAAAAAAATCTCCTGGTTCTAAATTTGTCGAAACAGAAAGCAAAAAAACGAAATGCGTGATGGAAAAATAATCCATCCAACGAAGCGATTCAGGACTTCAGGGCAGGACAAGTAAGGCAATTAGGATGATCTGTTTTCATTGTTGGCGTAGAAAATCTCGTCAAGTGCCCAGGTTCAATCTATGTAAAATTGCCCATTCAGGTTTCGTCAATTTTCCCAACTTAAATCGACTGTGCTGCAACTAGTGATTTAAAGGGGTTATGTCAACAGCAAATTTTCAGATGTTCCTGTTATTGGCTTCAAACTAAGGCCAAACTTAAAACGCCAATACGTGGCAAAAATGGTACGTTTAATTGAGTAATATGGTTAAATTCTTAAAGAAATCCTTGTTGAAAAAGCAAAAATATCAAAAACAACCAAACTGACTCTCTTTTTCTCTTTCTTGTATGTTTTCACCGTCGAATGTGCACATTTCGGCACATTAATTATTAAATATGACGTTTAATAAAAGGCAAAATTATTTGGTTTTAAACATCAAAAAAGCCTAGCTGGAAAAAAAATCAAAAATGGAAGGAAAATTGGAGGTTTTAGAGATTATGATAGTTCATGAACTTTCTAAACTGTTTTCTTAATCAAAAACTCTATTCTTAGCCAAATTTGTCTTCTAATATAAATCTTCAATAAAGTATAGCTTTAAAGAGGAAAGAAAACCTCCTTAAAAAAATTTAGAAATTCAGATAACGGATAAACTAACGCGTTTTTGCTTTCTGGCCTATTCTAGAATGTTTTTTCTCTCAGAAATTGCAGTTTTACCAAATTTTCTTAATTTCCGGAAAAAATAGATAAAACGCCAAGAAACTGGAAAAATGGAACTTTTTAATGTTTATAATCTTCCTTGGGCATTTTTTGGCGTCCGAATTTTCGTATTTGGCATGGTTTTAATTCCGTCATGATTGTTACATAAATAAGAGTTAACTATGATGTTTAGTATTAAAGGTAATCAAGTTGGAATGCAAAAAAAGGCTAGAAACCGTATTTATTTTTCAATTTTTACGGTTTTTGGCCTTTCTCTTTTGTTATTTCTCTTGAAATCTCAATATTTGGCAAAATACTCTCCATGCTCTTCGAATTTTCAATATAACCGAAATGAATTATTTTTTACCACCCAAGTAACCTTGCTAGAAAAGCTTAAAAACGTCAGAAAACAAACAAACTGGCGTTTTTGGACTGCCTTGCTTTTATGCGCAGTTGTGTCGTAAGATTTCGCATGTTTTGCTACATTCTCCTTCCAATATGAGTTTAATAAATTAGGCCCTACTTTGAATCTAAATATTAAAGAAAACCAAGCTAGAAAATTAAAAAATAGAAATTGAAAAAACTGCAGAGTTTGGAGGTTCTTAAGTTTTTCGCCTTTCTAGAATGTCCTCGCCTTAGGAATGTGCTTTGTTTTGCCCAATTCACTGACTAATATGTCATTTACTAAATTAGAGTTAAATTAAATTAAACAAAATTCAAGCAGAAACATGCTAGGAAACTGTGAAATTTATAGAGCTATGAAACTCTTACTTTTATCGGTTTGCTAGACTGTTTTGGCAGAGGGAATTTGAATTTTTTCCCCAATTCTCTAACCAATACGTAATCAAGTAAATCAAGGCTTGCTTTGCCTTTAAACACTAAAGAAAACCTCGTTACAAAACCTTCAACATGTCCAAAAACAGCCAAACTGACGTTACGAATGCTTTACCTTTTCTAGGCGGTTTTTCCCGTCAAAATTTGCATATTTGGCCGAATTCTTCCAATATAATACATCAGGGTTTGATTTTCCGTGATTTTTAAAAATTGGTACTAACTTCGACAGGCTGTTCAAACAGTGATCGCCAGGAAAAGTCTCGAGGACTGAATGCCAATGTGGTTTGTTTTCTCAAAGCATGTAAAATGCTGGTGATAGTGTCACTGCAGGGATGCAGATGCTAAAAATATGTAAATAAATGTTAAAAACAGAAACTTCGTTGAGATTGGAGGATCAACCTTTGCTATGACCTTTCCGAGAGGGTACCATTCAATCCAACACATAAAATATTGTCCCGGGACTGACTAAATGGGGCTATCAGTGAATAAAAGGGGTGTCTCCCTCTTTCATGGACAACTGAAAGGCCCATATTGCGTTTGTGACCCGGAAACAAATGTTGCTTTTAAGATGGGACGTGCTACCTCACACGTCTTCAGATTACAGTCTCTTCCCGCCTGATCATTCTTGTTCATTATTCAAAGACGGTCTGGTACCAACAAACCTTTTTTTCCATGCGTTTATGCTGTACGAGAATGAACAGAAAAATGACTTATTAATTGTGCACATAAAATCTTTGCTTTCAGATCTTATACCATCTATTTTGCTAATTGATCCTGGGTCAAAGGCGAAAATCAAACATGTTTCCCACTTTTCTGGATTAAAATTAACTTTTCTGTATTTTCACGATTAACGTGACAATTATCCTTGTTCAGAGCTACAATCACGAGAGAAATTCACTCATACTATTTAAATATTAGTGACACCCTCAATGTCAAATGACCTTTAAGGCAGGGTTGATCGTTATTTTGTCGCAAAAGCAATCGATAAGCTGACTTTTACAAATTACCGATTTAATTTTAATCCTTTTAATTAGAAAAAAAACTAATTCAGTTACGATTAATATTAATAGCTATCACTATTATTATCCTCTTGGGGGTTGAAATTCTAGGCGGTAGAATATTATCACTGGCCGTAATTAAAAACCATGGGATAATGTTTAGACCGCAAATTATTCCACCTAGTTTTAATTTATTTATGGATCTGAGGTCTCAGAGGGGGCTTAATTTCCTTCAAGATGCTTACTCGTCCGCATATCCGCATACCAACATCCTTCCCAGCCTATAATAATTACGAATCAATCGAGTACTCCTTAAATCACAAAACGCAATTTTATATTCTTTATTGAAAGACATATTAGAACAATTTGGCCAAATATGCAATTTTTGACGGAGAAAACAACCATGATAAAGCAAGTAGAAAAAAGGTCATTTTGGCGGTTTTCTGCCGTTTTTAAAGTTATCGAACAAGGTTGTCTTTAGTGTAATGCCAAATCGAACCCTGATTTAGTCAATGACATTTTGGTCAGAGAATTAGGCAAAACAAAGCACATTCCTACGGTGAAAACAGTCTAAAAAGGCGAAAAACGTAAGAACCTCCAAACGCAATTTTCTTTCCACTTGTATTTTTTAATTTCCTATGTTGGCTTTCTTTACTACGTAGAGTCAAAGTAGACCCTAATTTATTAAATTCATATTGGAAGGAGAATGCAGCAAAACATGCGAAATCTGACGACACAACTGCCCATAAAAGCAAGCCAAATTTTGAAATTTTACTTGAGAAATGTTTTTAGTAGCGATAAGCCGTAAACATCTCAAAAATTTGTATTTTTATAATTTATTGTAAAAACAGCTTTTTTAAAGCAAAAATAATTCATGGTAGCAATATAGTAACAGTAAGTGTTTTTTTATTTGATTAAAAAATTTCAACAAACAAATTTTCATACAATTTTTCAGTTTTCGTCTATTCCTTTGAATGGGCAAATGAGTTTTCTTTCAGAGACGAATCCAAGGCGAAAAGAACGAGACTTGCGGCGAATTTACGTTGAAAGGGAGTTATGTTGCTCATAAAACTCGCCTTTGGACTCATTAACATAGAGGAAGGCGGTTTCCGCTCTTAAATTAAGTGCCTTCCATTCTCTTAAGACCTTTTTTTCATTTTCCGACTCTGATGTTATTTATGTTGAAGAAGGAAACAAAACAGACATGTTAAAAAACAAAAAGGTAAGACGTTGCCTACGTGCAAACAGAACGAACAAAAAGAAAATTTGCTATGTTTGAAACGTTTACCATTTATGGTCTCTGAAGCAATTTTCTCCATTTTATTTTTAATCATTGGCCAAATTTTCTATCCCTTTGGATTTTTTAGTACAGAAGGGCTAATTTGGTTTAACATGTCAAAGAGCTCTGCGTTGGGTAAGCTTAAAAAAATACAAAAGAAAATTGTTTATTGTGTTTTACTTTTTCTGGGATATTTTTCTTCGTCGGAATTTAAATATTTATTCAGATTCTCCATTCAACACGTTTGTCCCGGTTCAATTTTGCCATAAATATCAAATAAAACCCAGCGATAAAAATAGACAGTCTAAGAACTAGAAAGAAAATTCGATATGCATGAAATATTTGCTCTTTGTGGTTTTTCTCCAATTTCAGGTAATTTAAATATTAATATTTGACCAAATCCTCTTTCCTTCAGGATTTTATAATAAAGCAGTGCTAATTTGGTTTGAAATATAAAACCAAACTTCCTTCAGAAAGCTGAAAGCATAAATAGCAAAAAAACATTGTTTTCACTGTTTTCCCTTTTATGTGATATTTTCTCCGTCGAAATTTAAGTATTTGATCAGATTCTCTACCTAAATTATTTTTATACAAATCACAGTTCTATTTGGTTTTAAGTACCAAAGAAAGCCTTGCTATGAAACTGCAAAAACAAAGAAATAGAAAATTGAAAATGTTTGAAAAGATTAAAGCTATGGCCTTTCAGGTCATCTCCATCTAAATTTCAATATTTGGCCAAGTTTACTTTCCGTAATAAAGCCTATAAGACTAAAAATATCAAGAAACAAAAATAATTTTGATATGTCTGCAGTTTATGGTCTTTCAGGCAATTTTTTCATTTAAATTTAAAATTTGGCCAAAAACTCCATTCCTTTGGATTTTTTTAATAAAGGAGGGCTAATTTGGTTAAAACTAGCGATGAAACCCGCATTGAAAATTATATAAAAAAGAAAATCTTTATGTTTTTTGATTATCTTCCCTTTTTTAGGCAGCTTTTTGTTAAAATTTGCATTTTTGGTCAGTTTCTCCATTTATCATTATCAAATAAATAACTGTTCAATTTATTTTTAAATACCAAAGAAAGCCTAGATAAAAAAATGAAAAATATCAATAGAAAGAAAATATGATATGTTTGAAATGTTTACGTTTATGGACTTTCAAGTAATTTTCTCCATTTAAATTTCAATATTAGACCAAATCATCTTTCCCTCAGAATTTTATAAAAAAGCTGGGCTGTTTTGGTTTGAAATATAAAACTAAACTGCCTTGAGAAAGTTAAAAACATATATGGCAAAAAAATTGTTACACCTTTTATGGGATATTTTCTCTGTCAAAATTTAAACAACGAAAAATGCTAAGAAACAGAAAGAAAATTGGACATGTTTGAAATTTTTTACAGTTGATGGCCTTTCAGACAATTTTGCCCATCAAAATTTACAAAAAAAGACTAAAAATTTTTTCTAAAATCTCCGTCAAAATTTAAATATTTAGTCAGATTCTCCATCTGACATGCTTTATAAAAGCAAAAATACAATAGAAAACGACAAAGATCTACTTGTTACGTAAAAAATTGACTGGAAATACATGTACAATAAAAGCAAAAAATATCAGCTCTAAAGATATAAATTTTATTTATAAAAAATAACCTTCTTTTGGTAAATATGTTCAAAAAACTGAACAACAGAAATTGACGAAAAGGGAAAATTTGGATCAAAGAAATTGCCAATTAGATAGAAAATTTTCTCACTCTTTGCCTACGAGGATTTTCCCGTGTCATAGGGTTTTTTTTAAATTAATAATTTAAATGTATTCATATCTACTTATTTAACTGTGACTTTTTAGTTGTCAATTTACTTTAAGTGACTAATGTGGCAGGATTTTCCTCGAAAAATTCGTTGTTCTGGAGTTTTGGATGAAATGTAGCGTTACTGTTAGTTGACATATATTCGGTCCAAATTGGCCGGTTCCTTTGGGAGATTCGGTTTGGATAAACGCGGCTAATCCAAATGCGTTTAGTGTTTATTGAATCGGCAGGTCCCAGCCGGGGAAAGTGAATCACCCACCCTACATGTTAAGAGAATTTGTAAAAACCGGCCTAGAGGGGTTTGCTCGAGTGCGAGTGAGTCACCCCTATTTCTTCCCGGTCACGAAATAGGGGAGTAAATAACACGCTCAAATTTAGCTTTTACTGCCCTCCCCTTTCTCTTAGCCTGCCTGCTAAATGCCGAAATGGCCCTTGTTCGCCCACTCCCTCGTCGTTCCACTTGTCGCTTCACACACTATCCTGCTGATACCGGCGACAAACCGGAAATCGTAATAAAATCCTTCCATTAGCAACATCGCCCTGGAAAACATTACGCTGTTCCGCCCACAATATAAAATCGAAAAAAATACATTACTTTGGGGAGGCAGTGTCTACGTTTTTCCGGGTATCATCGGCGGCCTGGACGAAGATAATAACTAAATTCAATATTAACTCTGGTAGAAAGGTAGATAAAGGTAAAACTAGAGAACAAAACTGTCTATTAATTTTTCGCGAGTTAGGGTGCCAGATCCTGTCTAAATATATATTTTTAATATATATACGGACGGGGGAAGGTGCATAACTATCTGAACTGCGGGGCAGCGTATTTTCGTTCCAAGTTCAAGCCCAGCTGCACGGGTAAGCAGTGGCTGAGTGGTGAGACCCCTGGAGGGTACCTAGAGAAGAGGCTGTGTTTCATTCGTGGCCGTGGACCGTAGTACTTGCTTAAGACCTCCGAATTACCTCCCGACCTCGTGGGAATCGGATGGATCGGATTGCCTAGAACGTATAGCCAGCGAAGAGCTATGACTACGCTGACGAATGCTTAAGGAATGGTGGAATGGACGTCAGAGCTGCCTTTACCGTAGGCATGATTTCCTCCAGGGGGTGGTTATAGTTACTAAAATCGAAACCGCGGCCGGAGTGTATCCGGAGGTTTCGACGCTAGCAGAGCCCCTACACCCAGGGAGATAGAGCTGTCGTCTCTATCTAGGGAGTGCGTGGGAGACTTGGCCTTGTAAAAAATTTGAAAGAGCCCAAATAATATAGTTAAAAAATATCAAATGAAAAGAAAACGTTTTATATTTAATTTTTCTTATTTTAAATTTAAATTTTAATTAATTTTCATTTGGTTTTCTAAGAGCACAATTATTTCATATATGGAGGAATTTTGCAATTCATGCCATCTACTAGGTGTTTTTTGTTGTTTTAAAGGCTTCGTGTCACGAGCGGGATTCGAATCCACGACCTGCAATGACGAAGTCATGATAGCTCGTATTGAGCCGCAGGTTCGAATCCCGCTCGTGACACTAACTTTTTCATTTAACCAAGACCTTACATAAAAAGAATAATTAAGTTAAAAAAGTCTTCTTGAAAATTAAAAAGAATATTTGATAAGATAAAGGGTTTATTTGATGGGACAAAAGTTTAGTTTGATAAGAAATATGTTATTTTACGGGAAAAACTATATCCGAAATTCACCCAACTTCTACAAAATAGTGTTTTTATAGCATTCTCCTCCACTTTACTGTAAGAGAAGTTCCCCTTCCTAAATTACTTTTATTATTGATTGAATGATTGAATTAGATATAGCTTTTCCGCCGAAACAACCACTTTTGCCAGTTTTCAACAATTACTTCTTCTTGAATAATCAATAATAACAATATAAAAATTTCCTTCCAAGTACAAGAAAGATAAAATTGACCTTTTTAATTTAAAATTAGCATGTTATTGCATCAAATTAACTCTATTTAACTTCCAATTTCCCCCTTTTCAACTCTAAATTACCCCTTTCAATTTCAAAAATATTTCCTTTTTCCTGTCAAATTAATTAATTTAATTTCAAATTCGTCGTTTTTAACTACAAATGAACCCTTTTAAGTTTCAAATTAGTTGTTTTTAAATTCCAAATGACGCTTTAATAAAAATGTTTTTAAAAAACCTAGGGGGTGATGAAGTAAGATTTCTGCGTTTGAACAAAACATTCAATTATTAATAAAAAAAAGACCATGTGAAAATTATATACGATTAAAATTAGAAATAATATAAAATTAAAAGTAATAATATTAATTTTTATTAATAAATGTTTAATTAAGGAAATGATGTTTGTAGATCGACCTGCAGATAATCAATGTAGAGTTCAAATTTTTATTAATATATAAATCATATGTATTTATATCAGTGAATAAAATATAAATAATAACGGCTGAAACATGTCTCTTTACATACAAAAATAAGGACAAGGGGAAACTTTGGATACAGCACGTCGTTACAGAAAGAAAAAAAATCCGATTGTATTGGCTGTATATTTTGGAGTTTTCAGGTACAGAATTGATGAACCTTATTAGGAAATATTCGGGAATCTCCGTCAGCGCCTCGTCTGCGAGATCTTTACGAATGCTAATGCTAGGGGAGAGAGGTGGGTTGTATAAACTACAAACAGTGATTTGCATCGTTTCTTCCATATATTGATATAACTTTGTTGACATTGCATTCTGTATTCGGCATCGATTGAGACGCTCCGCGGACCCACTTTTACACCCTTCCTCAGATATTCCGATTTGTTTACCTTTCATCAACACGCCTTATTTATTTTCTCTTTATTAATCCTTTTCACATTTTTGTAAATATTGCCTTCTTCAGGGGATCTACAGAGACATAGGGACATAATCATATAATAAATAGTTATAAATTACTGTAAATTACAATAATTGTACTTACAGATACAAAGTCATAACTTAAACACATTACACATTTCACGATATGTATATATACAAACTATATACATATATAATAAATAAATAAAAACCTCTTCTTAATAGCCTCTTACATATATATGCATTTTTTAAAACAGTAACAATTACTTAACAATTGGTATTCTTTAGGTACATAAATATCACAGGCGTTTGATAGAAAATTGTGTTTATCACGTTATCAGGTGGAAGGTTCCCCACACTATCACCTACTGTTAACAATCATTTTCCACAATTTTTAAAACAAAATCTTAATTTCTAGTACATTGGTAATTCTATGTTATCACAGCCTGTTATAATAAATAAATAAATATGTATGCAAGTATTGTTACGATCTTTGGGGAGAGACCTTGTCTTTTTCTAGAATAATCTGTTTTTAAATGACATGCCATTTTATCCTGATGAAGAAATATCATTTCTCTCAAAAGTCTACGACCTGTATTTTGTTCTGAAGCCACAATTTTGACTCCATCGAAGTCAAAATTATGTTTAGTAGCATGTGTATGTTTAGATAGTGCTGTTCCCGGCCTTTCTTCATTATTGCAATCATACTTATGTTGCCGCACACCTTCCGATAAATATTGTTTCGTTTGGCCGTAATACACAGTGGGACATTGTGTACATTTGATGCGATACACTACATTAGATTTTTGTAATAGAGGTTCTTTACTTTTAAGTTTTGTGTAAAAATTCTTACCCACTTTATTATTAAATTTGTAAACAATTTTTACATTATCTATTTTTTCTTTCAACAGTTTTTTTAACTTACTTGATGTTCCAGCTACATATGTAACTGGTTGATAAAGTTTTTGCTCGACAGGAATATTCTCATTCCTTGTTGCTCTTGTCCTGTTTTCCATTAATCTATTTATTAATGATCTTGGGTAACCATTATCTATTAACATAGAGCGCACTTTTTTCCTGTTCTCACTGTGGAACCGATCATCGCTCAGTTTCAGAGCCCTATCAATGAGGTTAAAAACTATGTTAACTTTCACTTGGAAAGAATGGATGGATGAGAAAGGTAGCATCCTGTCCGAGCTGGTTGGTGAACGCCTTCAAAATGTCCACCAGCTCACTATTTTTTATAATCAGGTACAAATCATAAACATATTTCTTAAGAAATTTGATGTGAAATCCAAAATTAAGTCCAATCCAATCCAGTAGCTCATTCATTACAAGGTCCGCAAGCACCGGTGAAAGAGTCTTGCGCCTCCCATGGCCACACCTTCTTTTTGGGTATATATTTGATCTTCATACTTGCTGCATACAACCCTAAGTGCTATTAATCATAATAAATTATTACTCATAATAGTTTGTTACTCTACAACAATTCATATGAAATGCTACGAAACTTTCCCCAGGATGGGAAGCATAGTCTGTTGGTGCGAGGTAGATGTGTCATTCCCGTCCGTAGCGAGGGCAGGGGCCGCAGGCTCGCTACGAGTCATAACAGGTTGATTTCCCTGACAACCTGCTTGAGCAAACCCCTAGAGTTAATGTTCGGATTTTTGGAGGAAACAGCGTTGTTATATTGTATGTAGTACTGATAGTTTTGTGCACCTACCGTGTGTTGAATGTATTTATTAGTGTGAATGATGTTAACCAGCAAAGGGCAAATGGCGGATTATCGAATGGGTATTCTCTCAATTGGTTTAGTTATTTAACCTAGATGTAAAGGGTCATGAAGGAATATCGAGTACACCACCATAATTGTATGGTATATTAATGGTAATTAATGTAAAATTAATGTATTAATGAATGGTATATTAATAGGAAAGAATTTATTTAACAGGGAGAGAGAGTGTGAATGGTTTTGCATTTAGAAACTGATTGCATAAGGGTACTGAAATAGCCTAGCTGTAGATCCGAACCTCGGTGGGTGGACGGAGAAGACTGAAATCTGACTACGGAAAGCTAACACCGGGGGTAGGTGTTTCCCGAGGTCTGTCTGTAATTTATTATAAATTATAAAAGCTGAAATTGCCGGTGTGCTGCGAGAAGTGATAGGCTCCATCCTGTACTTGTACGTATATACAGGTGCAGATTTGAGCTTATATAAATCGAAATCCAAACCCAACAGATTGTGAGTGAACGCTCATCTCCGAGACTTGAAAAGTATTTGGAAATAAAGATCCTCATGGGAATAATTGAGGGGAATAAATTTTACGTGTTTACATGCGTACAACATGTATGGGATTGTAAAATCTGTCTGTGGTGTTTTTCAATATAGCTTATTTACGTCAAATTATCCCTTTTAATTTGAAATTCACCCTTTTCCACTTCTAATTGGCCGTTCTAAATTTCAAATTAAAGGCAATAAAACAAACATTACCGATGGTATGAAATTTAAGCATGTAAGGAAAATTCTTGCATTTGAAAAACGATTTAAATATAAAATAACTGTGCTTTAGATGACAATATACAAATTATTTACGATTAAAATTTAAAATTATATCAAATTACATATAAAAACTAATGCTCCCACTTTTAGTTTGAGATTTTTTAAAAATAGGCTCATATAAAACATAATTTCGCACATTTTTCAAATTAAAAGAAGAATACTTTTTAAAATTTATTATGTGGTCTAAGATTACTTTATCTTAAAGAAAATTGTAATTATAAGAAGAAGAATTTGTTTTATATATAATTTTATATGATTTTAAGTTTAGTTGTAATTAATTTCCATATCGTTTTTCTAAGAACCCATTTATTTCACATTTTGAAAAACGCTCTAATATCGTCTTACTTTTTGTAATGCTTTAAAGATAGAAATGGATAATTTGAAATTAAAAAGGTTTTTGTGAACAGGGGTTAGTGTGAAGGGAATAAGCTATATAATGAATGGATAGTTGAAAATAACAAATAATTACTTAAAAAGTAAAAAACAGAGAGAGAGAGAGAGAGAGAGAGAGAGAGAGAGAGAGAGNTATATTATTATAGTTTGTGTTTTTATATGAACGATGAGATGACTTTATGGTGTTTACGGTACAATCATATTGTAAAATCGAAATATTCGAAGAAACGTAAAAATAATTCTACATCTTTATATTCGTTTCTCTTCTGGAGGCGATGTAGGCAAGAATTAAAAAGTCGCTAATCGAACGTCTTTGTTGGATGGAACGGTCGCCAGTTTAGGATATTTGTATTGAGAGGAACAGATTCCTCAAATTTATTTACTCAGCACGCCATCAGGTCGAGCGTTCTATTTAGTACATTGTGTGGCCCCTCGAATCCAAATATTTGCCAATTGCTTCTTCCACGTTTATACACCGGTTTTTACATTTCCGTGTGAATCTCTGGCCTATGAGTTGTGGCTGAAAATTATTTTATGTTTTTCGCTAGTTGTCTACTTTCCTCGGTTAACCTTAGGCTGCATATTACAAATATGATGGAGAAATGGAATATCTGTATCCCACAGAATCATCTATCGATTTACCATTATTTTAACATAATACTTTTCACCCCTTCTTTACTCAAAAATAGCGTTTTAAAAACGCCTCGAGATAAAGAAAGTACGATATTTTTACAGTTTATGTCGTTTCTTGGTTGTTTTCTCCTATAAATTATGTAGAATATTTTTAAATTTCAAAACACTTTATCATTGAACGTTTTGGACTATTTTTTAATTATTTTATCAGCTTATGCTTAATTATATAAATACTCAATTAATTATACACAATTTTTTCGAAATGAAAAATTTATGTCACAGGCGGAATTCGAACCCACGGCTTTCGGTTAAATACGCCGCTGCTTGATTTGCTTACAATTGGAATAAAACAGGGGATCGAAATGAGAAGTTTGTGGCATGAGCGGTAGCTCAAGAGGTAGAGCAGCGGCGTATTTAGCCGAAAGTCGTGGGTTCGAATCCCGCCTGTGAAACAAATTTTTCATTGCGTCTTGCACTAATTCAATTTACGAACTATGGTCCGACTCCCCCACACCTTTTCTAAGACATCCCTACTCGAAAGCTCGACAAGGGTATGTTGTCATGAATAGCCTATGTTGTCATGACACTATACATATCACTAATTTTCTCCATCTAGCACCATGGTGTTTGACGAGGGTACGACCATCCTAAAAATTTAGTATCATGTCAATGTCCTCTATCATGGGGTTTGACAAGGGCTGTTACCACCCCACATATTTTCGTATGTCGTCATTGTTCTTTTCGTCCACCATGAGGAAGTTTGACGAGGATTGTGTACCACCCTACAAAATTTAATATGACGTAACATTTCTTTTCATCCTCTATCATGAGGTTTGATGAGGGTTGTGACGGTCCTACATATTTTCATATGACGTCTATGTTCTTTTCGTCCTCCATCATGAGGTTATGGTTGAAACCATGGGTTCAAACCATAAATGGTGTTAATTACTCGATTGGGGTAAGTAGAAGTTGTTGTTTTTTGAGGTTTAACGCTAAGATATCATCGAGGTTACTTGACAATTTGTTCAAATCTGACTTAATTTTCAAAGCTTTAATTTCTTGCTAAATTCAAATGATATCCTCTGTAATGTTCGAGTTTAATATTAATTGTTTCACGCTTGTTTCCTTAATGATCCCTTCCTTACAATTTAGAAACAAACGGTACTTTTGATCGACTACCAGCTAACTTGAATATTGTGTGTCTTATTTTATAATCTTTACATATTATTGAAAACGTAATAGTAAAAGAGGAGCATGATAAATAAAAAAATTAATGAACAAATCAGATATCAACAATTCAATTTTCACCCATTCAGACACAGTTTCTGAATGTTACCACGTTCATCTTTATTTTATATTATGTATTTATTATATTTTCTATAAAAAATCGCATTTTCAAACAAACGAAAAATATTGCCAAATAAGTAGGATATCGACAAACCGATCACGTTCAGCGTTTTCATCATGGACCGAATATTGTCCTCCACCCTTTTCGCATTGACAAAATTTGGAAATCCTATTCTACATTCGTAAATGTTATAAATTTTGAAAATTTTTAAAGAAAAAAAACTTTTCGTGTTTGTATTAATTTCATTCAATTCACTCATTTCGTGGTCCGCTTGACCAATTAGACCAATTAGCTCAAGTGGTAGAGCAGCGACGTATCTAGCCGAAGATCGTGGGTTCGAATCCCGCTCGTGCCACTGACTTTTTTATCTCAACTAAAAACCTTAATTAATTGTTTCTATTAATATTAAATAAAATGACCAACTTTTATGTAATACTTTCAGGAATTTAATCATATTTAATAAACGTGCTAACCAATTAAATGACTTTGAACAACCTCTTACCAAATGTTGCAAATAGAATTTTAATTCTGCTATGTATACATTAGTGGGCGGCGAAGAAACGTAGGAGAGTCAAGTGACCTAAAGTTTAATTAATAATAGGAAAACAGACGAAAAGAAATGGTCCTGGCAGGTTTAACACCAATAGATTTAAAATTTAAACAAATGGCAGAAGTGAGTTGTAAAAACCTAGGATGTAACACATAAACGTTTCCGGTCACATTAATTAATTGCAGTTTAAATCTTTGTTAATACAAATTAAATCATTTTTCACTTCAAAATAACCTTCTTTAATTTCAAATTAACTCCTCCTTTAAAGCAATCAAACAAACTTAGTATGAACTATGAGAATTCCTGTATATTTGAGAATTTTTAAAAAAATATAAAATAACTGGGCTCTTAGCTGACGTAAGACCATACGGAAATAATTTACAATTAAAATAAAAAATTATATAAAATTAAACAGATTATTTCTATCAAGTTATTTTTTAAACTTCAATTTACCTTTTTAATTCCAAATTAAACCTTTTTAGCTTCAAATTACCCATTTGAACATCACATTAACCTCCAAATTGACCCTTTCTTATTTCAAACTAACTCTTTTTTATTTTCAAATTCAAATCTAACTTCCAATTAATTTTTTTAAATTAATATTAATCTTTTTTAACATCATATTAACCTAGTTTAATTTCAAACTAACCCTATTAGACTTCAAGTTAACATTTTTAAGTTAAAATTATTCTTTTCCTTGAAGAATTAAAAAACCTCAGAAGATGGTATTAAATACAAACATGCAAAGTGAAATTACTGTATATTTGCCAAGTTTTTAAAAATAAATAGGCTCTTAGGTCATACGAAAAATAATTACAATCAAAATTTAAAATTTTATTAAATAAATATTGTTTTTCCAATAAAATTAACCCTTTTAAACTTCAAATTATCATTTTTCAATTTAAAATTCGGTCTTTTAACTACAAATTAAGCTTTTTTTACTTCAAATTAACCTTTTTTTCATCAATCTTTTTTTAAATTAACCTTTATAAAATCAAACTGCTATTTTTAGTTTTAAATTAACCTTTATTATAAATTCATATTGTCATTTGAATTTCAAAATAACTCTTTTTATCGTCAAATTATTCTTTTAACTTCAAGTCAGTGGAACAATTAATTTTCTCATGGTCTGTATAAAGCTTTTTAAAAAAATTTAAATTTAAGTAATAATTAAAATATACAAAGCGTGAGCGTACTAATCTCTTCGTTTTAGTTAATTTGAATGAACCACGATTATAAAAAATTAGAACAAGTAACACTAATACAATAACAACAAGTAGAACAAATATCGGTAAAAAAAGATTCCTGTGGGTTGTTAATGATCTTGTGAATGTGCTTTAGGCCATACATGAACAACATTCCACAGAGAAATCCCGGCTCCTCGTAAGATTTTTGGCCCGCCACACATAGAATCTAGTTCATTAAATTGGCTCGATCGCAGCTTTTAATTGTTCCTTTGTTAATTAAACTTTGTTACCTTTCGCTTTAAACGATTTTCCTTTTGACACTGCATCGGAAGAAACCGAGTGAAAACGGTTTCATTTATTTACTGGGCTGTTAAAATTATAGTGGAGGTATTACTACCTCTTTTTTTTCAGTTTTTAAATCTATTGTCCTTTCTAATAGCTTTTTTTATCTTGTAAAAGAACAACCCGACAACTAACAATGCTGTCAGAGTTTCTTGCATCTCGTCGAAGCATTGCTCGATGACCTTGCATTTTTTTAAAATATTTCAGTTATGTGTGACAATTAAAATTATAGAAATTATAAATGATAGGGTGAGTGTAGAGTTCAATCCTTTTTAAAAAAGATGGTTCCTACTCACATTAAGTTGTTTCGCAACAATCCGGATTTCGAGCCCTTTAGCTCATCGTCAGATTGAAGGGTTTCCACAAACNATTATTAAATGATTATAAAACATAATAATAATTAGAATAATTAGTTTAATTATTTGGACGTTTAATATCATTTATATACATATTTAAAATAGGAGGTAGATCAAAATCTGTTATATTATTAATGCATTTATCACCATGTTCAATTTTACATTTTTCATTTCAAATTTCTCAAATCAATCTAGTTCTCTCCCTTTGTTGAAACTATGTAACACTGTTGTATTTAAATTTGAATTGAAATTATGTTTTGTTTCTTTTAGATGGTCCTTGAATTCCGAAAATTTGTTCGACTTAAGCAAATGTTCTTTTACTCCAGTTTTTATTTCCCTACCGCTTTGACCTATATATTTAATATTACAGTTGAGTTACAATTAGTAGTTATTACAATTGAGTTGGTAAACCCCGCTTTTTGTCAAGTTGTCTACCTTGTCTTTAGGTTTTGAAAGGATGTTTTTTAGTGACCCCGTACTTACATTGGAAATTAACAAAGATGCTTGTTTGAACTTTTTAGATCTAAAATTGTCCATAATAAACAACCTAATAGAAATAGATGTATATAGAAAACCCACAACTACAGACACTATGATTGGATATATATATATATACAATATACAAACAACTTTGAGAAGAAAATTCCAAGTGAAATGTTATCCTGCCGTGAGGTAAGTTCAAATTGTTAAGAAATAATAATGTCATAATTAATTAAATGCTCTAGTGCAATACGACATTTCTCTCTCCAACGGACGTATTTGTCAACGTCCAGAAACTCGGTAGGTGAAGAGACATTAAGTTTTACTCTTTCAAAGTACACGTCTTTCCTATCACAAAATTAATTTTGTTACAAAATCCTAGTTCGGATAGTAGATCGGTTGTCAAAATAAATTTAAAAAAGGGCTACAATTGATATAGTTTGCAATAGCGTCCCGAAATATCCAGAATCCCCCAAAAAAGTAGAACGGCACTAAATGAGAAACATTCTGGAGATAACAGGTTGGTATCGATAATATAATGTAAGCCATATAGCTTTTCGAACCCCCTTTTTGAAAGCATTAAATAACCTATGATATGGTAACATATTTGTAGGGATCGGGGATGTGGTCCAATCCCACCAACCATAACTTATAAAGTAGCTGATCATTCTTCTTTACAGCGTAAACATGTAACATAAAATTTCATTATATTAACGAATTTTGTTTAAATATAACATTATTGGGCTTTTACCAGGCCTAAAAATCATTCTATATATAAATGAAGTAATAAAGGTAGAAAATGATCTGATGATAAAATTAGTTATAGCTAACCATTCATTAATTTGAAAAAAAATCCTTTTCAATTTTCCACAATACGAACACTGGGACGGGTTTGGTTAGGTTAGCTATGGTTAGTATCAGGGTAGATTTACGTTAGGTGGTTAAGGAGAGGGGCGGGTAGGGCCAGGTTAACTAGGGTTAAACCAGGGAAAACGTGTGGTAGGATAAAGGACAGGGCCGGGTTAAGTTAGGATAAGGACAGGGAAGGGTCAAGTTTGGAAGGGGTAGGGACCTCTTGGTCGATGAAAGATTAGATAAGGTAGAGTCAGTGTTGGGCTACGTTAGCTAGGATAAGTATCAGTGGTTAGGTTAGCTATTGTTAGTGGCAGGAAAGAGTTAAGTTAAGTAGAGTTACGGACTCGGACGGGTTTGGTTGGGTTAGGGACAGCATTGAGTTAAGTTAGTATTAAGGGCTGGGACAGGTTTGGTTAGATTAGCTATGGCTATTATAAGGATAGATTTAATTTAGGTAGTGTTAGGCAGGGAGACAGGAAAGATTAGGTAAGGTTCAGGTACGGGGAAAAGTTAAGTTAGGTATGATTACGGGCATCCATCTTGGTTGATGATTCACCCAAGAGTCGGGTTTTCAAGTTTCAGAAAGTTAAATAATGCAGTAGACGTAATTACTCAGTAAAATGTCTCTCAGCATTAGAAGGAACGTGGACAAAATTAGATTTAAGCGTTGTTGAAGATTCACTCAAGTTTCAAAATCACATATTCAAACTTTCTATCAAAAATCATATAGCGCGCGCTCACACACGCACAAATTATAATTTATTAACTCAAGATTTTTCCTCAAAATTATTAATTTAAAAATAAAATATTCCTGCGCGTATAAGTAGTTTAACCAAATGAAAAAATTAAAAAACCCTTTTTAATTTAAAGACAACGGTGATGTTTTTTGTTTTTGTTTTGCAGGATCTTATCTGAAAACTATGTTGTTGCCGAGGTCTAACATAACTTAACTTGAAAATAGTGTAATTTAGGAAAAACCTGACGAACTTATAAATTAACCTTACTCAAATCATTCAAAAGAGTTTTCATGTGTTCCCATGGAAATTAAATCTCGCCGATGGAATAAGTGCCTATTGCGGAAGTGAAATGGATTTCTCCCTAAACCCCGAGCCTATATTGAAACTGAATTCGTGACCGTTCATAATTTAATCGACTCGAGGAGAGGAAAATTACACTGTTCTAACCTTAGCAACAGATAGACGTATGCTCAATTCTGAGATTTGCATAGTTTACGTTCTATTTGGAGAGGGTCTAAAGCTCCAATGACATCTCGCGTTTTGTCACAAAGGCCTAACTAACCTTAAATCGGGTGTGTATAAGCAAATACAAATTGCTGTTCCACTAGCTTAGAGACAAATAACGATATTGTTTAATATCCTGGTTTACCTGAAAATGAAATATAATAAGGGTAAGATCTAGTTTCATACATACATTCAACACAACAGTGAGATTTTTAGCATATTATCTGAAAAAAATATCATGTCACTGTCACTGCCGAGGTCTAACCTAACTTAAATTGTACATAATGCAATTACGAAAAAATCAAGCAAAAAATTAATGGTTATGCAAGGTACGATTAGACACTATTAGCACTTAGTTTTCCCCTGGTACTGACCCTACCTAACCTAACCTGGCCCTGTCCCAGTCCCTACATTACTAGCTTAACTCTTCGTTGATACGACCAGATATAACCTAACCTAACCGTCCCTGTCCCTATTCTTATCTAACTTAACTCCTGCCTACTACTAACCCAACCATTAACCTTCCTTGATACTAACCCTACATAACCTAACCGAACTCATCAAGGCCTCTAACCGTACCTAACTTAATTCCTTCGTGTCCTTAATTCTACCTGGCTTAACTCCTCCCTGTTTAACCTATCTTATCCCTTCCTTGATACTATAACCATACATAACCTAGCATAACTTTTTCATTGTTAGCAGACGATTTGAAAATTTATCGCCCTGTCGAATCGTTGAATGATTGTATTCTCTTGCAAAATGACTTGAGTCCCTTTTGGCTTTGGTGTAAGCGTAATAATTTGAAATTAAACGAAAATAAATGTACGATTTTGAAGTTCAGCAAGAAAAAAATAATTCACGATTACGACCAATTCGTTTATAGTATCGAAGGTTATCACATTGACGAGGTAGATACTATCTCGGATCTCGGGGTTATTTTTAACAAGAATTGTGATTTTCGGGACCATATCCGTGCCGTTAGAAATAAATCCTTTAAAAATTTAGGATTCGTACTCAGGCAAACTGCGGACTTTAAGAACCATTTCGCAATAAAATTACTCTATCAATCGCTGGTGCGCAGTCAGCTAGAGTATGCCAGTGTTGTTTGGTCGCCGAGTTCGTTAGATGGGTCTCACATGATAGAAAGGGTACAAAGAAAAGCCACGAAATACCATTACAAATTATGCAATGACGGGAACTACCATTATTGCTCCTATGAAGCCAGACTTGCTCTCGTAGGCCTGGATTCTCTGGAGGATAGAAGAGTTTTGGCTTCAGTTGTGTTTCTTTGGAAGATCCTAAATAATTTTATTGATTCCCCGGAGATATTATCTTGTATTGGCTTTAGGGTTCCCCAGTGTCAACTACGGACCCATGAATTGTTTGGTACTTCACGGCACAGGACCAAATACGGGTTACAGTGTTCAATCTCCACAGCTGTGCATTACTTAAATAAACTCTCTATCAGTACGGACCCCTTCTCCTCGTCACTTCAGATCTTTAAAAAATATATTAAACGTACGTTAAAATGTAATTGAGGGTTTATGTATTACTTTTGTTGTGTTGTTTATTATTCTATTTATAATATTGATTTTTTGTTAAAAGTGTGCCTCTTTGCTGTTATTTTTACTGCTATTATATTTATACCCTTTTTTAGTATTTTATATAACGATTGTTTTGTTGTGTTACTTGCCTGTCCTATGCTTGGGTACCTAACCTGTTTGGACTGTAAATAAATAAATAAAAATATATAAAAATAAAAAATAACCCGTCCACGTTCCTAACCCGACCTTCCTTCACCCATCATTGATCCTAACATTCATAACCTAACCTTCTGAACTATTGAAGTCTTTTCACGGGACACCTTGTATATACAACTTACTAGGTATCTGGTTTAGTCAAAAACCACTCAACTTAGGACAAAATTTAAACAGGATTTTTTGAAAATAGGGATATGCTTTAATTTCATACATCGCAATAATTACATTGACTAAACCGCTAAGTAAGTTGACCCCTTGTAAAATAAATATACAGAATTTTAACGAGCAAGCATTTTTTCATTCTACACCTGGGAAAGTTCTGCTCGAGACAAGCTTCCTCTTCCATTAATCTTGTTTTCCGGCCTTTTTTATGATATGATGTCGTCTGCGAGTTTGGGCTTATTTGTCTGTTGTTCAATCGTTCGTTCAATATCTGCAATTCATTCGGCCCTTGAAGTTTCTCCTTAAACTCATGGCCGTTGGAATGCTGATAAATGTGCGTATATTTTGTGTTATGTTAGCAGTAGGTTTAATGTTGCAAATATTATTTGAATTTGTTTCATTTTGATATTGTCTTGGGTTGTGCTATTTACAAAATATACTGCCGATTTAATTTATCTGACATTTTCCTTATTTATTTTTGAAATAAAACAATGTGAATTTGTTATTAAGTACAATCTAATGTTTGGAAGTTAAAATTCATTATTGTGGATTTCAGTTTAGATGGATTTGAAAATTGAATTCCCATCAGGATGTACTTCCTAATAGGGATTACAACAAGTGATGCTTCGGTGAACCTTAATTATAGAGCTCAAAACCGCGTAAAGCCGAATTTCAAAAATGACACATAGCAAAGTAAAACGGGCCAAAAGGAGAAAATCAAGTCAGCAAATTGCAGCAATATATTTATTCAAATAGTTAATTACTGTTTTTATTAAAACTGCTTAATTAATCAAATAGATGTTAAAAGATAGTTAGTTGCTTATTGCCTACTGGTGTACGTGGTCAAAGGTAAGTAACTGTGAGGACGGATCAAGTGTCATTAGCAAGCAGGAATCATGGTTTTCTTTTTAACATCATTTTTTCCGTAAATATTTCCGTGCGCATGGAATAGCGGGCATAGGTTAGGGTTAGACTCGAAGTTAGGGGTTGTTTATAGTGTGGTGAGAGTAAGGTTGAATTAGAGACAGGACTTAGGAAGGCTTAGGAACTGGGGCGGATTCAATTAGGTTAGCAAGGGTCAGTGTAAGGGAAGAGTTAGGGTTAGGGGCAGGGTTAGGTACTTTTTTTCTCTTCACCCTTGCTAAAGGTAATATATTTTCATCAAGATTACAGGTGTTTAAAGATTTCATCGTCTATTCAGTTTTTGCAAGTAGGTACATCAGATCAGTATATCAGTATGAGGGTAGAGTTATAGCATTTTTCAGTCAAACTAAACTTTTTCAGTCAAACGAAACTTTTTTCAACCAAATGAAACTTTTTTCAATCAAATGAACCTTTTTGCAATTAATGAAACCTTTTCTCAATCAAATGAAACTTTTTTCAATCAAATGAAACCTTTTTTCAATCAAATGAATTCATTTTTCAAGCAAATGAAACCTAAAACCTAATGATAATAATTATGTAAAGGAATAAATAAATGACATTATAGTACTAAAAATAATTTTTATGATTTATATATACATAAGTCGGGAGAAGGGTTAAGTTAAGCTATGGTTAGTATTAAGGTAGATTTAAGGTTAGGGTTACTGTTAGGTCATGAAAGACTTAGGGACGTCTTAGGTAAGGTAATGTTTGTATCAAAGAAGAGTTAAGTTGGGAAGGTTAGGCACAGGATCGGGTTAGGGTAAGTTAGCTGGGTTTAGTATCTTACCTAAAGTAAGGGTTTTTTTTTTGCCTTATGATCTTTGCATATTAGCCATGACGAATTCTTATATAAGTTGTTCAAATTGGGGGTTATCGGGAAAAAGGGGTCAGAGGCGACGGTGGGAATCGAACCCACGACCGCGGCGTGAGAGTCTTTCATGCTAACCACTCGGCTACCGCGGTCCCCCGAAGTAAGGGTTAATTTAGGTAGAAATAGGGATGGTTAATATTAGAGAAGAGTTGAATTTGGAAGGGTTAGGGACAGGAACGGTTTATGTTACATTAGGGAGGGTTAATAGGTTTTGGTTAGGTTTACGGTTAGGTCAGGTAAGAGTTAGAGACGGGTTAGGTTAGGTAGTATTTGTATCAGGGAAGAGTTAAGTTAGATAGGCTTATGAGCATGGACGGGTTTGGTTGGGTTAGAGACAAGGAAGAGTTAGTTAGAAAGAGTTAGGAACAGTTAGAGTTAGTTAGATGGGTCTAGGGACAGCGAGAGGTAAAGTATCTTTCTACTGTTTGTATCAGGGAAATACTAAGTGTTATTTAGTCCCTGTCAATGCTACCTAACGTAGCCGTTGTTCTGTGCCTAATATTAAAAAGGGTTAATTTGTACAAAAAATCGTGGAATTATCGTACTCTGTGTTTCCTTACGTATAGTTTCATTTTTCCCACCCATTCAAATTGCCAATGTTATTGTGGATATTTCTATCATTAAAACTCAGAGCATTCCGAATTGTATTAAAACCTATTGTTTATTTACTTTTTATAATTAGCAGGTTGATAATTAATAAAACTAACCGTTTCGGTTGAACAAAAGGAGAACACTAGTTCAACGGTGCGAAAATTCGGACAGTAAGTGCGTTTAGTATAAGACGTGAAGGCCTTTATTTCAAGAGGAAAACGTACTCGCGAAATGGCTGAGCAAACAATAAGAAAGTGCTATGAGAGCATCTTTATAAACTTCATCATTTCGTTGTGTACCTACCTCGAAACCCGTCCCCTCTTCACACCAAAAGTTCTATAATCAAATTTGTTTACACTTCTCCTATACAAAAAAACACAGTGTGAAAAAAAACTTTAATTTGATTATTGTCAAAATTTATTCAACCGATGGAATTTTCAAGATGGTCGATTATAAATCGGTAAAACGATAATAATTGGGAGTTTTTTCTATTTCTATGGGAGGCTACGAACATGGGATCGTGGATTTTAATGATACCTTCTTTGGTGAAACTACGTCGAATAATGTTATACACGCGTCCTACCGTTCGTGCCAATGGGCCTTAGGAGCAGAGAAAAAGATAAGTAAGTTCTATGTAAAATGCTAAAAGTTCCAATATCAAGTGCTGGATAAAAAAAAAATTCGCACGAATGTGCTTTTCTGATTTCCTGAAGTGGTTTTGTTATTTTTTCATGTACAGATTTTTTCCGACAAATTAAACATTTTTACAATCATATTAACCTTTTTACCTTTAATTTAACATATTTTAATATTAAATAACCCTTTTTGACTTCATTTTCACATTTTTTAATTCAAAATCACACTTTTTTAATTTCAATTTAACAATTTTTTTAAGCATAAGAAATTTAGGAGAAGGTATGAAATATAAGTGTGCAAAATAAAATACTATATTTATAATATTTATATTTATAATATCATATTTAAGTTTTCCTCTTCATTTGAAATAAAGAAGATCTTATAAAACATTGTAATACATAATTAAACTTAAAATTTATATTAAATAATTTATAAAAACAAATTAATTTTATTTTAATTTGAAAATTCTTCTAAAATTTAAAATAGATATTATCTAAACACTTGAACACATCTAACACGTGGAAATGATATCCAATTAAAATTTGAAATTATGTAAAACTAAACAAATGAGAAAAAAATATTCATTCTAGATTTTGTAAATACATATAAAATAATTCGTCTTTAAACCATTATGTTATATCTTTAATGAATACTCAATTATGCGTGAATGTTACATTACATGCATATACTTCATAATAATTAGAAGGGGGAATTAAAAATAAAAAGGGTCCATTTAAAAAAAAGTTGGTTTGAAATTAAAAAGTGTTATTTTGAATTACAAACAGGTTTATTTGTAATTAAAGAAAGTTTAATTTGAAGTTAAAGAAAGGTTGATTTGAAATTAAAAAGGGATAATATGAAATTATAGGAGGTTAATTAAACATAAAAAAGGTTATTTTGATGATAAAAGGGTTAATTTGTCGGTCAAAAATTACTCCGAGAGAGTACTGTAGGGTAGTGTGAATGTATTTATTAGCGCGGACGGCATGGCTTACCTCCAATGGCCCCCAGAAATATAAAGTGCACCGGGTTAGTGTGAATGAATATGTTAGTGAATTTATTGGCGCAGATGGAGGGGCTCATCCCCCAATTACCCTCGAGGAATATCGAACTGAGGTAGTATGAACGTGATTTATTAGCGTGAATAGGGCATATTGTGAACAATTTCCCCGAGGAATTTCGAGCTGTAGGAGTCTGATATGTGCATGTAATTTATTAGCGCGAATGTGGAAGCTAAGGTTAAAAATCGTTAATTTGAAATAAAAAGGGAACTTGGACTTTAAAGTGGTTAATATAAAATGAAAATGTTAAATTGAAGTTTAAAAAAAGAATTAGAAATTAAAAACGTGAATTCGAAGTTAAAAATGGTTAATTTGAAATAAACGCCTTTTGAAGTTAACAAGAATTAAGTTGATATTAAAAAATGTTAATTTGAAGGAAAAATTATACTTGATTCCATTTTCATAATTTTGGACAACCCACTTTTCACTCGAACCACAGATTTTTAGACTATGTTACGAAAAATGATTTAGTTAGGGCATGGCTGTCATTTACAATTAAAAACAGACTTTGTAATGAATTTTACATTTTTTTAATGAGAGTTTTTCCTAGCAGAGAATGGCATACCATCTATCAGAATCTTAGTTTTTACATGCCCGGTTATCACGGTTTACCTCCAATTTAAGGTTTAAGGTAGATTAATTTTGAACGATGAATTCTCGTTAACTGATAAGCTCCAGCTCGTGACAATTGATCGTTTATTGGTGATTGATTTGATTGGTTCTTTGTCGCCCATTTCCTCATTCCTGCCACTTTTTTATAAGTTCATGATTTGATGAGTTGTAAAGTGTGACAAGCGAGTCTAATTTTAAACATCTTTTTTATTTGGTAGTGCAAGAGTTTTTGCTTGTTTAAAAGAATTTTTTGATTATTGCTCGGAAGATGTTTTCTTCCGTTGAAACACATCAGGTGATGGATTATTGAAGTAATTATTAGTCTCATATCTCAGAAGGGGTACGGATTAACACGCCCATCCCTACTCCCTTCGGGGTTAAAGATTTTCCAAAGTCCGTGGCATTCTTGGCGTTCGGGATCTCTGAATTAATTATCTCTCCCCCTTTTGAAGACATATTTAGTTAATGGCTCTTGAACTTCGAGAACTCTATGATAAATTTGAGGTATTACAAAGACTTAAGAAGCCTCGTTTGCATGGCGAAACTTTTTAAGTCCTTCGGTCAGCGCTTGCTGAAATTATTTAATCTGTTACGATTTATTTATTTTTTATGCTGAAAATTTTCTAGGTTAGGATTTGTTAATAGATCAAAATTGTTGACAAAGTTACAAAGTTATACTAACCGTTATGGTTAACGTCTCTCGAACCTCTAAATTATCAGAGAAAACGCTAGACAAAAAAACAACATAATTACATAAACAACTCAACGTAATTATTTTTAAAAAATAGCTAAATGGGCAGATAAAAAAAGACAAACCTGGAAATCTTCTATTGTATACAT
The DNA here is from genome assembly GCF_000648675.2 of Cimex lectularius. Lineage (NCBI taxonomy): Eukaryota > Metazoa > Arthropoda > Insecta > Hemiptera > Cimicidae > Cimex > Cimex lectularius. Next base: position 72,900 of record NW_019392967.1, on the reverse strand, counting down.
CTCAAAGAGATAAATTGTCCTGGTATGTTCATAAGTGTATATTAAGAAACTAGGAAAGGTATGATTTTTCATAAAGGTGCAGTGGTTGGGCCAAACCAAACCCTCGCTTCTTGTCGCATTCTTCTTGTCACCATTAATGAGGATGAAAAAAAGATCATGATAGGGGAATTCCATTCATGACAAGATGTCAAATGTAACCCTAGTTTTCTTTGATCTGATCAATGGATATGTTTCTGAACAATTTTGTATTTCTAATATAATTTTTTGTAATAAATGATTCAAAGTGTTTTACTGAAATGATTAAAGTGAACATTTTAATTATGTCTTAATTATGTTTATTCATAATTTCTAAATAACTTTGTCTGTTGACTTTATTGTTATCTTGCTTAATCGAAGAGGTAAAGGACCAACTGCTTGCCGAACTTTCCTTTAATTGATTAACAACAATTAATACTTTTTGGGTGGTCTCGAAGGTTTAAACCTTTATTTTCACTCTTTCTTTGCTCTCTTTACGAACAAAATAAGCTGTAAAAGGGCAGCGAAAATTTCAAATTAAACCTTTTTTTTCGGCGGTGTCGGGGGGCGGAACGGTTTAGGCGTTGACAATGTAAAGTAAAGGTCCCGGGTTCAAATCCAGCGGCCCTGCAGCCGAACCCGACATACGATACATACAAATGGGCTTTCTTTTTCAAAAGCACCGGCTCCCCGAGGGTTCATACAACCTCGTAATTAAAATACCTTCGTTAAAAATATATCCGTTAAATTAAATAAACATTCTAATCTTTGAATTAATCCTTTTTACTTTGGAATTAACTTTTTATTTAAAGTATTAAAAACTTAAACGGTATTAAATGCAAGCATACAAAATTAAAGACCTGCACATTAGCCAATTTTTGACAATTAATTAATTACAATTAAAATGAATATACAAAATAAAAATAAAAATTACGAATTTTTTTAAAGTGAGAATATCTTAAAAATAAAATGGTTTCTTATATAAAATGGAAATTAATTACAACTCATTTAAAAGTTATATAAAATTAAAGGGTTTTTCTTTTAATAAGAGATTTTTGAAAAATATAAAATGCGTTGTTGAAAATTCTCATTCAATTCCTTCAACAACGACCAATAATTAAAACAATCATGACATCTTAATTAATAAAATCGGTTTACGCCTAAAATTCCGCATGAAAATTTATTACAATTACAATCAAAACTTATATAAAATTAAATATAAAAAGAAATCAGTCTTCTATTAATTCGAGATTATATAATATATAGACATTTAACCAAAAAAAGGTTTCTGACTAAGCACTGTATATGTTTAAAACAACCCGAATTATAAAACAATTTATTCCATTTTGTATTTAATTTTACGTGACTCTTAAATTTAGTTGTACTTTTTTTAAAATGGTTTTGTAAGATACCAATTATTTCATATTTAAAAAAATTACCCAATATTTGAATTTTGCTTTAGATGCTTTTAGTTCATATGATAAAAAATGGTTAATTTAAAAATAAGAATGTTAAATTGAAGTTAAAAAAAGATATATTTGAAATTAAAAAGAATTAATTTGAAGTCAAAAAGCTTAGTTTGAAGTTCAGAAACGGTTAATTTGAAATTATAAAGAGTTGATTTGAAGGTAAAACAGGTTAAATTAAAATTAACAAGAGTTAAGTTGAAGTCAAAAAAATTATTGGCCCGTTCGAAAGTAGAGGCTTACGCTCGGAAAACTGAAAAAATATTTTTTAATGGGTAGAACAGTAAACGTAGAGTAAATTAGCGTGAATGTTAAGTGTGAACGGGCCTATGGCGGAATATTGAGCCCTTTATAATCACCCTTCAATTAGATTAAGTTAAAAAATATTAATTTGAAATTAAGAAGGGTTAATTTGAAGTCGAAAGAAGGGTTAATATGAACAAGAAAGGATTAATTTGAGGTTAAAAAAGTTAATGTGTGGTGAATACTGGCACTCTCAACACGACACGCAAGAATGGCACAATTACACAGAAGACAAACACTTTGAGTGAGTAGAAATACTTTGATTGAATATAAAAAATAAATTTTGCATTGTATAAATGCACTTTTTTCTAAATTGAAACAATGTTTGTAAATCCCAGGCCATGAAGATGATCTCAATAAACATCGAAATAGTGGCACGACAAAGAAAATGTTTTTCTGAAACCTACATCACTCCAGACCGCATCTCACGATTTCTGAATAAAAAAGTTAATGTGAAATTAAAAAAAGGTTATTTGAAACTAAAAATTGTTAATTAGAAATTATGAAGGGTTAATTTTAACTTAAAATGGTTAATTTGATGGAACACGGCTATACTTTTCCAGTATGTGTATAAATAATAGCCTAACCTGCTAAAATTGGCTGTTTTTACGCGTAAAATTGTTATAATTCGTTTACTTAATAAACTTAAAGTTTACTGGAAATTCAACTGGAAAGTACTGAAAATCAAGAGAAGTTTGTATTATAAATTTATTCATTTTTAAATGAAACGAGACCAGCAGACCGCGAGTTTCTGAGTGCAATAAAAACGTTAGGTCGAATGTGTGGGCGTATGTGGCAAAAAGCAATTATCAAACCGAGATTCCCTGTGAATTTCATAAGCCCGAGAGGGTTAATTCATGAATCATGGGACCTTCCTCGGCACATGCTTAGTATTAGCGACATTGTACCTCTAATCTCTTCTCCATTAATTATAACAGAACTGTAATTACGGACGGGATCGAGGCGGCACCGTTCTTTCCAGCCAGAACTTGTTTATTTTCACTGAAAAATAATTCAGTCCGACCTTCTTTAAAGAACCTCCCGAGGAGAACGAGCCACCCGATCAGCATTAAACAATTATCAAAGCATTAGTTGAATTAGAAAAGTTCTTTCCTTTCGAGCGAGAGTGTGACTGCCTGACAAATACTAAAGTACTCCGTTAATTAGGATTCCCTTGAACAAATAACACTGTCCACCATGGATTCGTAAATTAACACTGTCTCATTTTAAAAACACATCTTCGTCAGCGTAGACACAATAAATATAATAGTATTTAAGAGCATTGAAAATACACTACAGCTTTTTCCGTCAAATTAATACTTTTGAATTTCAAATTAACCTTATACTTCAAATTTACAATTTTTAATTTCTAATTAACCCTTTCTTTAAAGCATTGCAAAAACTGAAGATTTGGTATGAATTATAGGATGCAAAATAAAGTGCTTGTATATTTGAAATTTTTTAACAAAAAAAATTGGGTAGTTTGTAAGCACATGAAAATTAATTACAATTCAAATTTTAGTAAGTTTAACTGTAATTAATTTTCATATGATCAAACTACTTTATGTGCCTTAAAAAATCTGCATATGTATCGGAATTTTACTTTAAACACTTATATTTTATACCATCTGGAAAGTTTTTTTAAGATTTAAAGAAAAAGGCAATTTGAAATTTTAAAAAAGTTAAATTTGAAGATGAAAATGTTATTGTCACAAGAAAAAGATATTATTTTATATCAACTGGCTGAAACAAATTCATAGTGGATGAAATAGAAAAAGGGAGAAAGAGATAAATAGATAGACTGATAAAGAGAGAAAGAGAGAGAGAAAGAGAGAGAGAGAGAGAGAGAGAAATCGTGTGTGAAAAAATGAAAGAGACAAAGGTTGAAAAGTTGATAGGAAACAATTGACAGTGGGAGTGGCTCAGAGCGAGAGGTTGGGAGGGAGGGAGAGAGAGAGAGAGCGAGAGAGAGAGAGAGAGAGAGAGAGCGAGAGGAGAGAGAAAGAGGGAGAAGAAGTTGGAGAGAGAGAGTGGGAAAATATGACAGTAGTGAAAGTGAGAGAGTGAGTGAGAAGCAGAAAGAGAAGATGTTGGAAATATAGTCGCCAATATTGATAGTGGTAGAGGGGGAGAGAGAGAGAGAGAGAGAGAGAGAGAGAGAGAGAGAGAGAGAGAGAGAGGGAGTGAGTGAGAAAGAGAGAGAATAGAGACATAGTAGGAAAATATGACAGTAGTGAGAGTGAGAAAGGGAGTGAGGGGGAGAGAGAGAAAGAGAAAGAAAGAGGTAAAGAGAGAGGAGGTCGGAGATATAGTCGCAAATAGTGACAGTGGTTGAGAAAGTGAGAGAGAGAGAGAGAGAGAGAGTGTGTGAGAGAGAGTCTATCTATATAACCAGAGTCTATCTCCATCTATCTGGTTATCTATTTACTTACTAGTTACCCTCTCTCTTATTAATTTCGTTAGTTAATGAATAAATGAAAACGAAATTTCCACGATTTTTTCGGACAACCCAACACTATAACAAAAACGCTTATCCTAGATATAGCTTATCCATAGATGATGGAAATTGTAGAAAAACCCATACACCAGACTCTCTAAGAAGGTCAAGGACGATCCCCATCTTATTTTCAAGGAGGGTTTGTTCAACCCTCGGGAGTTTAAAACTTCGAACCCCTTCACAAAATCACTAACCATTAATTAAACTACTTCAGATGTACGTACGGGTTGAAATTGTTAATAAATTCTTAGATTTGAAGAAGGGCGTCCGTGGAAGCACAACCAATAATCCGTCTAATCCTCCGTAGAGTTCTGTACCTTGGGTTTGAGTGTTTACCTTTCTGAGTATTTCCTCCCATCCGCCAGACGACTCAGTCATGAGTGCGCCGTACAAAATTATTTCCGTTAAATGGATCAGAAGTTATTACACGCCCAGGAAGGAGTAGCTGGGTGATTTTCCTATTACGGCATCATTTTCTTACGTTCAACCGCGAAAAATCCAAACTCTAATTGTTCATTAATAATTTTAGTCAATAAAATAAAGTCGAGTTATTCATTGTTGTTTTTATTATAGTTTAAATTATGTTTCACCTTACCCCCTTTGGCCGGTAATTGATGAAAGCAGAGACCGAAAAATGAAATATGCAAAACGGTTCAAGTGATAAATTAGGTTTGCGACAAAAATAATAAGGAGGATGAGTTATGTGCCCGATGGGTTGGATAATAAAACTTCAGTCCACATCACCTTTGTCCCATGCTTTTAACATTATTCGCACTTGTTCCAAAACATCCGTCTTTCGAAATGACCTGAAGGTAAATAAATAAATAGGTAATAAATGGTAAATAACCGGGATTTTTCTGTTGGTTCATTTGAAAATAAATTGATATAAACAGTTCGAGTGCAAATTTGTTCACTTTTTCACTAAGTTATCACTTAGTGACGTAAGGCTGTCGACAGCTAGGTAATTCAGGCATCGAAGTCAGTTCGATTTTTTAATTTAACGAAGAATCCTTCTTTTTTATTTTAATTGTAATTAATTTTCATATGGTGTTTTGATGATAAGTCCAATTGTTTTATATCTATTAAATCGCAAATAAACAGGAATTTTACTCAAAATACTGATATTTTATATTATCTCAAAAGTTTTTTTAAAGCTTTAAAGAAAAGATTAATTTGAATTGAAAAACAGAAGATAATTGGAATTTAAAAAAGGGTAATTTATAATTTAAAAAAGTTAATTTTAACTAAAAAAAAGTTAATTTGAAGTTACAAAGAGTTAATTTGTTATAAAAGCTGTCTATTTTAATTTTATATCATTTTTAATTTTACTTGTAAATAATTGTCATTTCCAAGTAAAATTAAAAGTAACTTGTAAATAATTTCCATTTTGTCGCAAAAGTGTAGAATTAAAATAAATGGAACGAAGAGTCAATACATTAACTTCCTACTCAGATGTAACCACCTGTTTACTTGAACAGGATTTCACTACTCCCTGTCGAACACGTGCGTTACTTCGGACTTCACGCAGACAAACGACTTACAATCTCTTATCACCACTACTTGACAGACAATCCGAACTTCAACTTAATTACACAAGATTAATATACATCATGGTTTTTAAGCCTATGTGGACTTATGGTATCGAACTTTGGGGGTCTACCCAAATTTCAACTCCCAACACATCCAAAGATTCCAATCCGAAGTATTAAGAAAAACAATTAACTCTCCTTATTAACCTTAATGTGTGGTGTTTAGTGATCGTTAGTTAATGATTATTTGGAGATCGTGAGATGCGGTCTGGTGTGACGTAGGTTTAGAAAAACATTTTCTTTATCGTGCCAACTTTCGATCTTTATTGAGTTCATCTTCAGGGCTCAAAGTGTTTGTTTTTTACGTAATTGAGTCATTCTTGTGTGTCGTGTTCGTCCCCTCGAGCACTCTCAACACGACACACAAGAATGACACGATTACGCAGAAAACAAACACTTTGAGCTCTGAAGATGATCTCAATAAAGATCGAAACGTACCTTAAACGAACCTTAATATTCCCTTTGTTCCAGAAATAGAGAAACGCTATTACAAAAATCAATCCCCTCCGCACATGCCAATGCTTTAGTCCGTCAGCTCAGTTTCACAGCCATCTCAGATAATCCTTCCTGTCGACTGAGATGACGATGGCCACGTAATGCCCTACGTAGTGACGAAGAAAAGTGAAAAAGTGGTCGTTATATTTTTCTTTAATTTCTCCTCATGTTTTTCATGTCAATTATGTACTTACAGCATTTTTACCTTTGTAATTGTTTTACAGATGTAAAAATCGATAAAACGAATAATAATAATAATAATAATTTCCATGTAGTCTTTTAAGAAATCAGCTATTTTATATTTCAAAATAATCGCAAATATACAGTAATTTTAGTATAGATTCATATTTTCATTTCATCCCATCTCCTAAGTTTGTTTTCGTGTTTTAAAGAAAGACTTAATGAAATTAAAATTGTTATTTCGAATTCTAAGAGGATTAAACGCTAATATTTTATACCATCTCAAAAAATTTTTGAAGCTTTAAAAAAGTAAATTTGGAAAGCAGACTAATTTGAAGTTAAAAATGCTTAATGTGATGAAAAGAAGTTTCAATTGTCGCTGATTTCTTCCATAAGTTATATATTTAAAAAAGTCGCAAATGTTTACTCAAATCAGGACTTTTACTTTACAGGGTTTCATGCCATATTCTAAGGTTTGTAATGCCTTGAAGAAAGCGTTAATTTAAAATTAAAAAATATTAATTTGAATTAATTACAATAAAGGTTCATTCAAAATTTTCATTTGAAATTAAAAAGAGTTCATTTGAATTACAAAAAATATTAATTGAAAATTAAATAGTATTAATTTGAAATTAAAATGGTTAAGTTGAGTTACAAAAAAGGTTAATTCAAAATTAAATAGTGTTCATTTGAATTTACAAAGGGTTAAGTTGAGTTACAAAAAGTTAATTCAAAATTAGATGAAGGTAATTTTAAATTAAAAAGGGTTAAGTTGAATTACAAAAAAGGTTAATTCAAAATTAAAAAGGTTTAATTTAAAATTAAAAACGGTTAATTTGAGTTACAAAAATAGTTAATTCAAACTTAAATAAAGGTAATTTGAAATTTAAAAAAGGTTAATTCAAAGTTAAAAAGGTTCCACTTAAAAACGGTAATTTGAGAAGAGAAAACCTATGTATAGGTTATATATTATATAATATGTTATTTATTATTATAATATATAAAAATTTATTTCAATACAAATTACTTTCGCTAGTTCTAGAACAAAAGCAATATTAAGATCTCGGTGTATGGTAGTTTTTAGAATTTGACTACGTACTTATAACTTTTGATTGGTTTGATTGATATTTGGTCGCGTTGGGAGCTAGAGTGCTTAGATACCCTGATGTTAGAAACATGGTAAATGACTGTACTGGCCAGAGGAGGATTTGCGAGGCCAAATTTAGCCTCTGAACCTGTGCTTGAAATGACAAAACAAACACAGAATCCTCAATCCCGGAACGTGGCAAAAGCAAAGATGAAGTAGCTCTAAAGGAACCCTAACCAAAACTGGCAAACACATTGCTACAGTTAAAGAGGGCTAAACTCAGAGGAGTGAAAGGGGTTTGGTCTTTGGCACATGAGAAAACAACTACACAACATAGGAATATTCAAGGATGGCCACTTTTCTAGGTTATGCTAAAGGGAAATATTCCTCTGACTCCAAAAGGAAACAAACATGATTCTTTGTGTGATAATTGAAAAATGTGAGTCTAGTGGTAAATAATGTGTAACAAAGTTCAGAACCCGTCGCACTTATCGTCTCTATTGTCAATTAAAACAGCGATGGCTTGTTTAGAGATGCTTTGGACAGAAGTTCACCCCCTGGGAAACGGTTATTTAAAGGAATCATCATAACACGTGGGATATAACGGAGTTGAGAAAAACTCTTATTAATCCTATCTTAATTGAAATCGCCGTGTAAAAGGGTTTTTATTAAATTTAAGCTCATTTGGCTCATAAGTAGGGCAAGGTTATTACCACGACGGAGGTCGTTAACAACAACCCCGTCGGCTCCCTTCTTCCACGGGCTTTTATTGAAGGAGTATTTTTTAAAAATTTGAATAGTTTTTAATTGATTGTATAACTTTTCCAAAATTACGAAGCGTTCTTATAATTTTCCACCATCGGGAAGATAAAATCAATCGGAAAGACATCAAAAAACATGTTTTGATTTACTATCTTTTTATGTAGGCTATCGATAAGTATAATTTTGAAAAAAGTTTAATTTTTCTTGCTCATCTAATATAACTTTATGGGAACAATAAGCTTCCATCATTCGGCTCAGAAAATTGAATCTTGTTGAAGAATACATAAAGCATAAACGTTCCAGGAGCTGGCATACTTTCCCAGTAAAGCGAAAACCTCTAAAAACTCTACTGCCATTTATAATGGATAGGCTACACGTCGTTAATGTTTCCCTGGAAGCTTGTTGTGATTATGATAATATTAGGAATAGGAGATAATAGTAAAAAAGGCGGCCACAACGCCTTCTGAACCTCGATCTAAGAAGATCTATTGTGCTCCTCCATTTTTATAACTCACTGTTCAGTTCCAGGTTTAGTACTCAACCTCCATAGACAGTGGCTCCTTAGTGTAGAGTTTTGCCTGCGACTTCTCCTCTCTTTGTTGCAAGAATCTGCACGTACATAGATCTTCACAAAAACACAAAACATGTTCCACGGTCTCCTCTTATTCCTGGTAATATCTGCACAGTATTTCTTCTGTCTATATTCCTATCCAGTGAACGTGTTTCTTAGGCGGTACTGCCTTGTCAGGATTCCAACCATAATCCTGGTTCCGTTACGGTAGTCCTACAGTTAATTCCTTTATAAGTCTTGCGGATATGTCTTCTATGAACCTCTTTGCGTGCCTCATTCCTGGGCATTGTTACAATAGATTTTTGAGTCATTATGGATCCATTTTTGAATGTATCCTTTTTTGAGCAAGATTCTACCCGCAGCAAGTTTCAGGGCCTACATAATTCATATTGGGTCCTTTTTTTGGCCAACATGTCAACTTTCTCATTGCCGAATTCTCAAGGATCCATGGATCCGTGTCAGTATCTGGTCATTTGTGTCACTGACTTCTGCCCGGGCTTCCATACAGTTCCATAAACTTTTTGCCTTAACCTCGCATGCGACTAAGGCTTTAAGTGCCACCTGACTATCCGAGAAAATGGCTATCTTCCGAGAATGTGGTCCTAGAGTTTTTTTATTTATCTAGCGTAGTGTTCAATTGCTATGATTCAGACTGAAAAACTGTAGCATATTTACCCAAGTTTAAAATCAGTTCGGTCTTCAGCCCGAAGACTCCAGCTCTCGTGTTCTTATCGATTTTTGAGCCTTTTTATCTTCATAGCTTTTCGCGTATAGCTTTCTGCACCTCACTGAGGCGATTTTGGGTTTCTGAATAGTTTTAATTATATGTGAATTCCACGTGAGCTGCTGGTCTAGTGTGATCCCTAGATATTTGGTTTTCCTATCGTCCTCTTCCTTGAGGCGGAAACAATATGGTTTGGCTGGAGATTAAGAGAGAGGCTCCTCCCACTTACACCGCCTGTCAACCATGTATACGATTCATCACGACGTCTGCATGTCGGCCTTTTACCACTTTGGCAAGCAAGGTCGTCGCATAGCTAAGAAAGTAGAATCCTTCTTGTTCCAATATTTATAGAAGTTTGTCTACCAGTGTTGTGGCATCCCCCATGTGGGCATTGCCTGGCTATGTCTTAGCCCGGGTTGCGCATTTTATACTGTTCGTTAGGCCCTCTTCCACCCATTGTCAAATCTTTTATGAATCTCTCCTATTTTTAATTGCTTTATAGAGAGAGGCTGTGGTTGCGTTGTTGAAAGCTCCCTTTATATTCATGAAGAGTACTACTGCTATCTTTTTGTCGTTTAAGGATTTGGTTATATACACAGGTCATCCAAGGCTAGCTCTTTTTTTTTCCCCCATCCACCTTCCCGCCGTACCTAAGGGAGACCCCATACCGGCGGACCACGGCCACTAAACTAATTCAAATGGGATGCAAGTTTAGGGGATCTTATTGTGCTTAACGTCTTCCTTCGACCTTGCCCTGAAAGGGAAGACCCAAGGAAGAAGGGAATTTTTTTAAAATTATTAATTTATCTAATCTAATAGGTCTCCCCCTTGCTGGTTAATCCTTTTGAACCCACTTTCTAATAAATACAATATTTTAATAAATAAATAACAATTATGGGTACAAGGAGTAACCAGCCCGGAATTAAAAGTTCAGGGAAACGCTAAGATTAACAAGTAACATCATAGGAAGAAAAGGAAGAAAAAAGAAAGAAAGAAAAAACTAATCAGGTACTTTGTCGACTATAGCTCGGCTAATAGGCTTGAGGACCTCAAACGTCCTCTTTTCTTTAATGAGTTCGTTGATGGTCGGTGGCCAAGTGTGGCGGAAGAGGAGCTTTAGTGGTTCCCTCACACTCTCAAGGAGGGGGCAGTTGAACAGTCTGTGTTGGACACTGACATCAACTCCGCAGTCGGGACACAGTGACTGTCCGGTGCAAGTAAGCGTTGAAATTTCCGTGACCTGTCATTACTTGTGTGATCCAGTAATCTGGTTGAAACCACTTTGCTTTTGCTCGGTCTTCAATACTGGGTAGAAACTCGTGGATTAGCCTTCCCTTGGTGCTTCTGTCCCATCTTTCCTGCCACAAGTTGTCTATCCAAACTATAAGGATCTCCCGGATCTGCTTTCTAGGTGCAGTTCGTAGCCTTTCCCTATCTGACGCATCCAAATTTACCATTGTTGGCTCCTTTCCATCTCTTAGCTGCCGGATTGCAATTTTACTGTGGAGGACAATGTCTATTGGTGGAAGGACTTGGAGGGCGTGAGTAGGGGCTGTCCTATAAGCTTTGGTCGTTCTCAGGAGCGCTATTCTTTGACTCTGCTCGAGGATGCTTCTACTCCTGCTTTGCAATTTTGTTCCCCAAGCTGCTCCTCCGTACGTGGCAATGGGCAGGTATACGCTTTTATAAGTGATAGAGAGCGCCCTTGAACTCAGCCCCCATTTTGATTTCGCGATCGAGCTTAGTTTCGAGAAGACGCATCTCGTCATTTCTCTGATCTTGATGGAATGGTGTGTAGGACTTAGCCTTTCTCCCAAAACTATGCCTAGGTACTTTACCTTTTCGCTCAGCTTGATTCTTTTCCCTTCGATCTTAATCACGGGGCTTGTACTTAATTTGCCTTTTAGTAATAGCGATTGGCATTTGTCAAGAGCAATTTTTAATTTGGCCTCTTCGCACCCTGTTTTGATCGCCGTCACCATTGCTTTTGATTTTTCTTCTAGCTCTTTCTTCGTATCGGCTTCTATGATGGTGACAAGGTCATCCACGAAAGCGACGAACTGAGTTCCCATTTCCCATGGCTAGCTCTGTGAATCCACTGAGGGATTTTCTTCAGAGCGTTCTCTGTAATGTGATTCGGTACCAGTCTTTCTAGTGTTTTTAACATGAATTATGTCAGGCTGTCAGGTCTGCACGAGTTGGGCTTGTAGTCGATGGGTCGTCCAACTTTTGGTATGTACACTTCTAGTAACTCTCGCCAGTTTGTAGGGATATAGCTCCAACCTAGGAAGGCTCTGAATATTCTCACTAAGTAAGATATGAGAGTTTAAGGCATGAGGCAAGAGTTTCGGGTTGATCTCGTTGTCTTGAAAGGTTTTTAAAGCCTGGTTGACTGATGAGGGTATTTCTCCGATGTCCGGTGTTTCACTTAAACCTCTAGATTATATCCTAACCCAACGTTTTTACAAGACATCTAAAGTATGATTTTTGTTCGTTCAGATTATGTGAACAAAGACTACATTTATGTCATTGCAAGGGAAAAAAATGAGACTGAATCAACCAAACGCCATTAATCAAACCAAGTTGGTATTACATGTAGTTTGTAATGCTCTAGAGCCCTCTCAAATTGCATGTTGATCAGTTGAGTCAGTTCAAAGAGAAAAACATTTTTTGACAGCTAGCCTCTCTAATATTTTGCGACCTCGTTTCACCAAGAAAGTTTCATTAAATCCGTGATCCCTCGTCTTTAACACTTCAAAAACCGAAATTCTTTGTTTTACTAGTTCAATATTGTATTTGTATTAAAACTGCCTCACATCTGAAAGGTTCATGAGTCAAAAAATCGTGACGTTTCCTGCATGAGGACTGTGATAAATGATGCCGCTCGCAATCTTGGCATATCAAACATTAATTGTGCGCTGCAGGTTTGCAAGCGTCATAACAGACTTAAGAACATTATTTCATTATTAAGGGCTCATTTTATGAATGTCATGTCTATCTACAATAAAATACAAGGAGAAATATGTTTGAATTGAAATTCATTTTATTTGTAAAGAGTGCAACAAGAGATGTTTCGAAGAATATTTGAGGGGTGTTATTAAAGTATACAGATGGATCTATCATTCTCATAGAACAGACTATGGGCAGGAGTCAAAGGCCTAGATATTAGCTCTACGCTACATAGCAATTTTCCAAGCTGAGATTCCTTTCCTCTGTCAAATTAATTTTTTTAAATTTCAAATTAACCCGTTTTTAAAGTAATATTTTATCTCGACCAAAGAATAATTAAGAATTAGAAAGAATAATTAATTTATTGAAAGAAGTAACTTGGTCAATTGACTACGAAAACGTAAAGGGATTAATTTTTAAATAATCTTGAACTAATAGAAGAATCATTTGTCATATTTTACTGTAGTAATTTGTCTGTTTAAGGCTGCAACAGACAAAAATAAAATAAATGAAATCCACGGGTTTTGGTACATTTTCTACAGGAGTTATCAAATGCACGGTAGGATTGAAATTTTGGATATGAGCAACTTTGTGGAATAAAGTTGTGAAAGGTAATAAAGGTAAATAAATAAAGGTAACCTGAACAGTGGAATATCTCGAGTACAATTAAAAATCAGACTTTGGAGAATAGAATCTTTTTAGTCCAATTCGACGTGCTGAATTATTGCCGTCTGTTTACGGAACAGTCTGAATATACACGGTGTCAATTTACTAGTGTTTTTTGCTAAGCAGAAACTTTATTTGCAAAAATTATAACAATTACAGCGCTTTTTACAAAGAGATAAGTTAAATTGTGTTTAACAGATTAATCAAATCCGACTTTATGAAAAATATTAGAAAAACATTTGAAAATCGGTTAGATATTGAAAAAATAATCATCCGAATGACCCACCACTTTTGAAAATTGTGACTTGTTGGGGCGAGGGGTATGTTTGACATTAAGTTGATTCGCCTCGTTCTCATCCCTATTGATTTAATAGGCGCGCAATTCACTCCTAATTGTTTGCATACATCGCCTAATATGCGAACCATTATGTATGCCGTTTATTACAATAATCCATTCAGTTAAATATAAATTCACTTTTAAATATGGTAATGGTTTTGTTAAAAATTCGACAACCATAATATTGACTGACAGTATTATCATCGGAGGTGGAGTGTAAATAGATTTTTCTATTCTTGTACTTACGTGTGTAGGGTAATTTAATTAAAATTTGAAGTTAAAACAAGTAAATTTGAAATTGAAAAAGTCCATATAAAGTTAAAACTGTTAATTTTAAATTAAAAGGGTCAATTTGAAGTTAAAAAAAGGTTCATTTGAAATTAAAAAGAGCCAATTTGAAGACAAAAAAGGTTAATTTGAAATTAAAAAGAGTCAATTTAAAGTAAAAAATGATTAATCTGAAATTAAAAAGTGTCAATTTGAAGTTAAAAAATGGTTAATTTGAGATTAAAAAGAGTCAATTTAAAGGTAAAATGGGTTAATTTGACGGAAAAACTTAGTTCATGCCTAAAAGAAATGTTTTAAAAAAAGGAGAAAAAAATATTTTTATTCAAAATAAACTGTTCTTCTTTTTCTTCTTCTAGTGAGTCCATAATAAGACAGTGAAAAAGAGTGCTGGGCCTCAGACAGTGTGTATTTTAATTATTCATATTATCAATATATCTATACATTATATGTACTATCTCCTACTGTTGCACATTATGTTTGGTAGGATCGGGGATTTGGTCCAATGAATGCTGAAACTACGCCAAGCTTTCCGGTTTTATTTCACCTTCCTCAGGGCTCTACAACGGATATATAAACATATAACATTTTAAAATTACTCGTTTGTATAAGTGAAAATGAAAAAACAACATAATTATGATTTTTAAGATAAATCAACTTATTTTTACAACTTACAGATTCTCAGTTAGTATTTAAAATTGTTTTCTTGCATCACCATATATAAACCTTTTTTCTCTCTTTTTATCATTTCTTATTTCTTACAGTAAATACAATGTTTTTTTAATAAATACTGACACTTTTTACAAACTGATATCACAGACAAAATCAGAACATAAACAAAGAGGACTGGTTTAGGTTATTATCAGGTACTGTTGTATCTCACAATGTTGTGCATTTAAATCCATATTTTAATTTTGTAATAAATAAATAATTAAAACTATAACCTATGATTTCTCTAATCTTACCTCTAAAATTGACTTTAAACCATTGATATCTGATGGTAAGTTGCATGACTATGTTAGGCACTAACTATGTTACTGAGGTCTTCTTTCTTATGATAAAAAATAAGTCATCCACATATTTTATAATTATTTTTATTGCTAATTCGTTGTAATTTAGTTTTAAAATAGACAATAGTTAAAATGTAAAGAACATTTTTCAAAAAGTTCCAATATGTTGTATTATATAAAATGCAACGATTATCCTACCCCATACTACGGCCAGACTAAGCAGTACTGGCGAGAAAGAATAAAACAACATAATTTTGATTTTAAAGATAAAAATACACCACGTACTGCTTTGTCAAAACATTGCTATGAATAATTCATAAATTCAATTTTGATGAGGTAAAAGTCATGACATGTGACTCTCTCCTTAGCTGTAGATTATGAAGGAGATGATGTACATTTTTATGGATGAAAATGCATGCAAGATACAATCAGATATCAATGGTGTAAGTTCAATTTACAATGGGGTTTTGACGACCAAATAAATAAAAAATAAAATAATGTATGTTGTAATGTTGTTTATTTGTTTAATTTTTTAGTAGATTAGAGTTAAAGCTAGATTAGAGAATAGTAAGTTATAGTTTTAATTATTTATTTATTACAACATTAAAAAAAGGATTTCAATGTACAAGTCCCAAACGTGGACAGATATAAAAATACCTGATAATAACCGACACTAATCCTCTTTGTTTACGTTCTGATTTTGTCTGTGATATTAATTTATAAAAAGTGTCATTTATTTATTAAAAAATCTTGTATTTAGTATAAAAAATAAAAAATGATCAAAAGAGAGAAAAAAGGTAAGGTTGATACAATAAAACAATTTTAAATACTGACTATGAATCTGAAAGTTGTAAAAATAAGTTGATTTTTGATTTTCACTTACACAGATGAATAATTATAAAATATTATATGTTTATATATGTCCGCTGTAGAGCCCTGAGGAAGGTGAAATAAAGCACCGAAAGCTTGGCGTAGTTTCAAGACAAGAACATTCATTGGACCACATCCCCGAACCTATTAAATATATTGTTGAATAACAGCTGGTCGATCATCTTTACATCTTTGTACTATTACGTTAAGGATTAATTTTATATTAACTTTCAGTATTATCCCATCAATTTTGTTTCAGAATATCTTTCATCAGAGATAATATCTATCAATAAATTTACACAGAAAGAGCAGTTTGAACCAACCTAGGCTTAGAAAAGATGAAAAAACTATATGTGGTTCTGTTAATCCTTTCACGTATGGGTTTTGCCACGTCGCTTCATACTTTCAATGTGTATGTTTTTTTATGACTGTTAGCAATCTTGATAATTGCTTTCCCGAAAATGGGAATGGTAACTAAAGGGATAAACTATGAGTTGAATTAACTTAAAAACTCCTAGGGTAAAATTTAACCTATTATAGAACTGCACAAACATTTTATTTAAATGACTGCCATTAAATTGATCTTTTTAAAATTTATCATTTAATTTTTTCATTACTAAGGTGAGGTTTTTAGTGTAAGGTGATTAATTAGTTAAAACTTGCAAATTATCCACTAATTCATGCGCAACTGTCTAGAAAATAGATTTATTTCCACCCTCTTGTTTTCAAAAGGGAAAGTTTTTTAATATCATTACAGAGAGAAGAAAAGCAATGTCCGATATCGTGACTGGACGGTTGTGTACCTTATCAATTTTTCCATAGTGTCCGGTTTTCTTTCGGCCCCAATCTGATTATCTCAATTTCAAATCATTTTTGTTTCCAGAACGATCTTGTTGGATCGTATTCATGACATACTGCGTGGGCAACGGGAGATAACTGAGGTTGGCATTGTCTCCTCTGACCGGATGGGCAATCCTTTACTCCAACATCTCGAAATATTTGATATATGGAAGGCCTGGGGTCCAGTAATCTCATACCCCTCGTCCTTTGGGGATTCCAATTACCACGTTTCCAATACAAGACATACTTCACTGGAAGCACTGTAATTATTGTTATTTTAGTAGATAGTTTAATTATTCTTAACTGTGTAATAATATTGTAAAAGAAGGGAAAAGTGACCACTTAAATCAAACAGATCGTATTGTTTTGGGCAGAAATCTTGGTTGCCCAAGTGGTCTTATAGAAGTGTGGGTTTTTTCCCTAATATCAACAGAACCCAAAATCTTTAAATCCAAAATCCTCCATCAACATCAACAACGTCGCTCATTTTCCATAAAGGCATAGATATCCTATTCCTGACGGACCTGATCTGAATAACCGCCACCCCAAGTTCTCCTTCACAACCCTTTAGCACCTTCTTTTAAAGTCCCAACCTACCGCCAGACAGTGCCCTCGTGATCTACGATGTACTTCTAATTAAACACAATGCCTTCCCAATATTGCCATACTCTAAATTATATCTTTCAAAGAGTTATTTTCAGTTTTACTAGTATCATGACTTCCCCAGTCTTCTCAGTTTGATGCTGGTGTCCCCCTAGGAAGTATACTTGGTCTTATGCTCTTTTCAATTTATCCCTACATATCCTCCAACAGTTATGTCTGTATTCGCTGATGATACAGCTATCCTTTCCCTATATTCTGATCCTCCCATCTTAAATAGAAACCTTCCGACCCATATTTCCTTCCTGGAAGGGTGGTATAAAAATTGGGATAAATAAATTTTTTTCCGTCAAATTTAACTATATTTGAAGTTATTAATCAGATAGATATAATCATTTTAAAGTTAAATTAGCTTTTTTAATTGAAATTAACATTTTTCCTGCCAATTTAACTGTTTTTATTTGCAAATTAACTCTTTTCTGTCAAAATAACTATATTTAACTTCAAATTAACCTTTATTAATTTTAAATGAACCTTTCTCCGTCAAATTAACACTTTAAAGTCAAATTAGCCTTTTTCCCGTCAAATTAACTATTTTTAATTTCAAATTAACCTTTTTAATCACAAATAAACACTTTAATTTCAAATTATCCTTTTTCTATCAAATAGAAGAATGAGCAGGATGCTAGTAAGTAGGGATTTGGTATTTTACAAGTATTGCAACTTTATGGCTTAATTTACTTTTCCCAGTTCATTAGCTCAGCTCAATTGACTCATTTCTCCTTTTAGAAAGTAGTAGGTCTTTAACTGCCATTCTAGGTTTCCTTGAAGAAGTAGCATATTCCTTGTAATTAGATCCGGATGCACAGATCATGATTTTAATGGATGATGGTGAGGAAAATGGGAAGGATGCTAGGAAGCAGGGGTTTGACATTTCCCAAGCACCGCAGCTTATTGCTTTGTTTACCTTAGTTCAGTTCAGTTGACACGAATCTCGATTCTCCTTTTAAGATTAAAGACTGTCAGTGGTGCGAATCTAGGTATTCTTGGAAGAGCACCACCTTCCTTGGTTGTTAATCCTAATCCACAGATCATAATTTCAAGGGATGATGAGGTGAATGAGAAGGATACGAGGAAACAGGAGTTAAGTCCTTTCCAAGCAGTGCAGCTTATCGCTTATCGCACTTATCCTCGTTCCTTTGTTCAGTTCAATTAACTCGATCCTTCTTTTAAGAAGTCGTAGGTCTTTTACTGTCACTGCTGCAATTATTTTCCCCGGGTCTGCTTGGTACTCTAGGTTAAGTCCCCATTCGAAGAAGTTGCCAGTTTCTTCCTCCTCAATCTAAAAATGTGGGCATAGGTTAGGTGTTTTCTCAGATGCCAGTGATCCAAAGATCCCGAATTATTTACACGAGATGGAGACAATAAAATGTAAATATGTAACGTACAGATGTAAGAGATAACACAAAAGGTTCATTTGAGTGTTGAAACATTACACACGGTTGCCAACCGGTTGGATCGCTTTAATATGAAAACGCTTCGTCTAAGAGGTTTGGCGTTGTTCCATATGCGCCTGAAATTCGTACTTGTTTAAGCAAAACGGGAGAAACTTTTGTCGAGGGAAGTTTCGATGGCAATCAGATCCGTTGAAAGATCTGATATGGGCCAGGAGACCAATCGTCCTAAACTAGATAACAACATCCATATTTTAATTAAAATGAAAATAAATCTTTAAAGAATATTACGTAACAATTCAAACAACGAGACTTGCTCGGTTGATAAGGAAAAGTGGTGAAAAATTAAACGTCGGAAATGAACTGACAAAGCGGAAAAAGGAATTTAAATAATCACCTTATAGTAGATAGTATTCAATTTAAATAATTTTCATTGTCTTCTTACAAACTTTAAAAAAAACATTTTCGCGTTTATCAAAATAAACAATATTGAATTTACTAACGCTGAATTTAAAAAAAAAATCAGAAGGTTTGGTGTGTTAGGTTCTATGTAGATACCTATACCCAAAGGGTTGCACTTGCAGCGCCCAGCTTTGTAAGGTTTTCATAAACGATGGCAACCTTCGTGTCAAAGACTTGGCAGATGCGTTGGCATCCTACGTCGTAAGTAGACCGGAGATTTTGCATTGTCGTCTTTTTGTTCTAGTATCTTCTATTGGAATAGCATGTCTAGAAATAGTAAAGTACGTCATAAAGTGGAAGGATGTTCATGGTGAGAGGAGGTTGTGTGATAGGTCGAAATAAAAAAATTTAAGAATTACTTTTTGGTGTTGTATATATTAGTTTTCCTGTCAAATTAGCCCTGTTTAACTTCAAAATAACCTTTTTTTAAATTTAATTTTAATTTAAAATAAAGTTTAAGTTTAAAAATCAACCATTCTTGCATCGTACCGGTTACCAAATGAGTCCTCCTCGTTTACTTGCGAAATGTATGCAATACTGTTGGCTCTCGAATACGCGGAATATATTGAACACAATCAGGTATTAATTTGTTCGGATTGTAGGAGTGCCTTGTCCAGCGTCACGACTCCAAATCTTACCAAATCATATGGTACAGAATTGACCGTTAAAATTATAAATAAAATAAATGATCTCCGGTATAAAGGAAAGCAAATTCTATTCTTATGGGTAAGAGGCCACTGTTCATTGAAAGGAAATGAGAAAGCCGACGATTTGGCCAAGTCAGCTACCAAAAAACCAGAGATAGAAAAAGTGTTGAAAATATCCCATTACGATGCCATCAATGTTATCAAAAGTAGACCGATTGCACAGTGGCAGAATAGATATAAATCATCAAGCACTGGACAATGGTATAAATCCATCTTTCCGAAAGTCGGATGCGTTCCTTGGTTCACCAAAGAAACGTTTGAAAGGCAAGCCATTGTTACAATAGGCAGACTACGGTCAAACCACTGCATCTGTAATGCATACTTACACATGATAGGAAAGAAAGACAGTGATCTGTGTACCGTATGCAACCTAGTAGATAATGCGGAACATATAGTATGGCATTGCAGAAAATATGATGAAGAAAGGAAGACTATGTTCGGTGAGATAGACCAGTGCGAAATAGCAAAACCCTATAATTATAAATTCTTAATATGTACAGAAGACTTCGATGTTTATCGGGCCCTGGTCGATTTTGTCAAACGAACTCGTTGCAGCATATAAATAATTTATAACGAACAAATTTAAAAAAATAATAATAATAACAAACATGGCAAAAAAAAAAAAAAAAAAAAAAAAAAAAAAAAAAAAAAAAAAAACATTCTTCTTAGTATCCTTCTCATTCTCATCATCAACCCTGAAATAATGATCTATGAATCAGAATCTGATACTAGTATGCGCGACTTCAAAAAGATAAGACACGAAGAAGAAGAATACGAAGGTTATGTGACCTTCACCAAGCATAAATATCCCTAATTAACACAATGAATGTAGTGCTCCTCCAAAAAGACCCAGAATTGCAACAATGACAGTCAATGACCTGTGCCTTAAAAGAATTGAATGAAGGAAATAAAAGATCAGACGAATCGAGTCAATTGAAATGAACGAAGGAACAAGGAAAAGTAGAATAATTCATAAATCTACAACGCTTGATTAATACCGAATTTCGCTTTTTAGCATTTTTCTCATCATCATCATCAAGCTTCATATCTTCAACAACCTTGCATTTTTTAATTAGGACTAAGTGATAGATATATTTAATTAGTTATAGTTTGTGAAGTCGTGATGAGAACAACCTACAGCAGGGCAAAATTATGTTTCTGTTAAGCTATTATTTACTTTTTACCCAATTGGTAATATTTTATTATGAGACAAACGTTAAACAGGATATTTTATGACGCAGAGATCGGTAACAGAAGGTAAAATGTCTAGTTGGTTTAACCTACACATTCTTGACAAAGGCAGAAACAACCTGGAAATAACTGTAGCTCGTCCGCTTCGCAGTCGGCTGTTTACCTATGCCACACACAAACAATTATTTCACGCGGATTTACCACGGATTCATTGCTTTAACAAGTTTAACACGAATAAGTTAAGAGGCATTTTCATGATTGTAATATTTCCGAACTAGGATTTTTTGCACCATTTCCACACAGAGTTCCGGAGGAGGAGAAAAGAGGTAATTACCGATTTAAGGCCTTCATGCAGAGACATTCCGTAACATTAATTTAATCTTATTTCATACTAAAGCCTGTTTAGTATTCAATGGCGTTTCTTAGTAGAAATAAATCCTACGTTTAATATTTGCTAAATTTTTTATATTACATTACGAATCCGGGAAAGACATTTAATTTCAGGAATATTATAATTACTTTTCTATAAATCGGAAGTTCACCTTAAGAAAATCATTATTAGATTTTAATTTTTAAAAGTTTATTCAGTGTTCATTTATTAAAAAAAAAAATAGGAAATATTTCTGAAAACAAGTTTGCACGGTTTGACAAATTGGCATCTTTTCTGGGATATACGCTTCCATAAAATATAATTATTATTTTTGCGTTTTTTAGTGACCTGTTGTTTAATAACTTGTTAGATTCGGCAGGAGTGGTCAATAATGAGGCAGTTTAGATTAACACCTTTTTCATTTTTCTTTTGGCCGAGGTTGCCACCTTTATTCGGTTCATTTTCAGGGCCTGGGTGAATTGCAAACAACATACGTTTGACAAAAATACATTACACATTTAAATATAAACTTTGAACTAATTATTTCAAACTCACATAAAGTGTGGTGCTTTATTCTTGTGGCGTCGTATTGGTGTTGTATGAAATTGTTGTAAAACGTGAATTTGTATTCTGCTGCTGTTTTCTTATTCTTCTTCTTCTTTTTTAACAGCAGAAGTTTCACAACAATTCCACACAACACCGATATGACACCACAAGAATAACACCACACTTTATTCCCTAAAGATGACTCGAATAAACGTCGAAACGTCGGCAAAAAATTAAAAAAGTGTTTATCTAAACTACCTTATTCTTGACCGCTCCGAAATTATTGTTTCTTTTTCGATTTTTAATTCACATTATTCATTTTAATTTACAGAGAAAATAAAATTTTCGGGGATTATCCAGCACAAAAATATCGTTTATTTTATTCCCTATTGAAATTTTTATTTAAGGTGTTTAAGGAGAAAGAAAAACGAATCCTTTTTGTTTACCCAAAAAATATTATTTTTGAATTATTGGTCTTACAACAGCCAATTATTTTTCACTTAAACAAAAATTGCAAAAATACAGGAATTTTACTTTGAATGTTCATCTTTCATAGAATCTTAAATGAATAAAGCAACTTCATATTTATGCATCTCATATGTTTTTTGTGGATTTAAAAAAAGGGTTAGTTTGTAGTTTAAAAGGAGTAATTTGAAGTTAGAAAGAAACAATTTGAAGTTTTAAAAATTAATTTGTAGGTAGGAAGAGTAATTAGAGTTGTAGTTGTTGTCAAGCCAAAAATTTTGATACCCCAGTATTGGTCGTAGGTAACTAATCTTTTAGTTGAATTTTTAGTTGAATAACACCATCAACTAGAAACTATTAGATGACAGTAGGTAACAACTAACCGTTCAATCAGATTAGTTGTTAGTGAAAAATTTCAATTAAATTTTTTTCAATTTGTTCTTGTTAGTTGTTATTTGAAATTGCTTTTGCCCAACTGGGCCGCCCACCAAAACTTTTGGCCTACTTTATTGGAAGCTTCTTTTAATTTCTGCACTTTTTTATACATTTAGTCGCATTCAATAAATTCTTAGTACCACTTTCTTATTTTAAAAAATGATACACACGAAATATGTGCACAACACAGGGTTAATGTGAAATTAAAAAAGGTTAATTAGAAGTTTAAAAAATCTTTTTGAAGTTCAAAATAGTTAGCTTGAAGTTCAAAATAGTTAATTTGAAGTTAAAAATAGTTAGTTTGAAGTTAAAAAGGGTTCATTTGACGGAAAAAGCTGTGTTCTCTATTTCCAAAAAAGGATTTTATTTGTTATTGTGTTATGGCCGAAATGTTTCGTATCCATCCAATTTGGTTGGTTTTGCAGTCTAGTTGAGCAGTCCTGCTGCTCTCCTTGGATATATATTTTAATAATGTTTCTAAGACAGCTGTTGGGGTTTTATCATTTTCTTTTATTATTTGCCCTCTGCACTATGTTTAATTTTCTAGTTTTTTAGATGAGCTTTGATCTCCAGGATTAACGCGTCATGAGATATCTCAGGACTTAATACCGCTGTGTATATCCATCGGCCCATTTTTCGCCTTACCTTCTAAGACATACTTAAGGTTCTTCTGGTTTCTTATCATTTACCGTTTTCTTTGAAATGCAAAAAATTCACTTTAGGAATTGGTCCATTGTAAAAATAATAAAATAGGCATGGTGAAAATTTTTCCATCTTGTCTAATTTTGTTCAGTTGGTTTATAATTTATTTCCACGACACCCGCGTCGGCTATTACGGGAAGACCTCCCCGCGTTATCCGTCTGGGGAAGTAAGGTTTAAATTTTGATAATTCATTGCTATTTCACTGAGTATGCTTTGGGATTGTTCGTCTGGAATACATATTTGACTCTTACATGTTTTGAATTAGGGAAATAAGGCTAACGCTTCTTCCTACGGTCGATCCTCTCGAATATTGAAAATTTAAATTAAAATCCGGCTAAATTTCCAAACACCTTCTTAAGTTACATAGCCTGTAATGTCATAGGACTGAGAAGAGCAGTGTCTCAATTACAGCAAGCTATATTTAAAAAAAGAGAGAAAACCCTGCTTTTCATTGTTTAAATTCTGTTTAATAAGAAATGTGGGATCATAGATTTTCAAAATGATTGCAGATTCATTCACAGATTCGTCGACGTTTTTCTTTTAGTCCTGTAGCTTTGCTTCGTCAAACCCGACGTTTTTCTGTAAGTCGTCAGTTTGCTTCAATCAAAAATAAATGTTGTAAAGTTGTTAATATTACAACTCTTGATTTATGAACGGAAAGAACCTGAATTATCTTTTGAATAATGATTGGCCAGAAGTCTTTGATCTACTTGGGCAGTCTGTTCCTGCTTTAGTTCTTCAAAAAAAATCTATTTAATTGAATTGATTTATGAAGCGCTCATTAAGACAAGATCACGGAATAATTAATTAAACATAGAATCGGAAGAGGTTTCATTCAAACGGCCACGAGGCTAATAAAAGGAATTTAAGGAGGGGAAAAATCGAGCAATAGAACCCATTAGGCCGAGGGTGGTGTCGGGGGGCGTTTGGACGATGGTGGAAAGATGCTGGAGCCTCCAGGGTTCAATGTTCATTACTAAGCGCAATATAACCGAGGGTCAGATGTTAACGGTAGGGCATCACTTGGGAACCGACACACGTGCTTCCTCTACCCTCCATCACATTGATTTGCAATTGTTCTTAACCCTGAGAGTTTTTAGGGCCTGAGGGCATAACGCAATTATTAGATTTGAAGAAGGGAGGCATGCACTATTGGTATCGGCCATCCCCCCCCGGGGATAAACAGCATCTAATGAACCGACTCGGCTGACACTCCAATCTGACTAGTCTTAAAAGCTAAATTTGTAATTCAAATGTATAATTTAACTTCGAAAGGGCGATGCCTAGTCAGCAGATTCGATCGTCTGATAATATCTTTAAGCGTTTTGTTTCGACGCCCTGTAGCGAATGAGTACAAATTAGTTTATACTGCCTTGTAATTTACGTAAAACTTTTATAACGTCCAATCAGCTTTCAGATTGGAACATGTCCTCTGCTTCTTCTTTTTCCTGACAATATCTGATCAGGCTTGATTCTTCTGCTCGGACACTTGCATCCGATGTGTGAGGAGTCCCAGTGTCGTTCCTACCTAACCAAAATAAAGAATTTAATGGCCTCTATAATGACCATTGCCTATTTCCATTTCCACCACAAAGCATAAGCAATACTTAGACCGAAGCGGTCTATGTCATGAGGAAGGCAGTGATATCGGAGCATGTCTTTTGTTAAAGCTAAGCCCAGAAAAATTTCAACCTCTTCGGAAAAGTAATAATAATACCTAAAGAAATAAGCGAAGAGGAACCCCGAATAGTGATAATCTGCCTTAAGACTCTGTAGTACGTTTATCCGCCGCCACGTGGCGTACCAAAATGATCCAAATTTATTTGACCTCTCGTTAATTGGTTTACAAGATTGTTAAATGTACAAAAAGCTTGAATAGGTTTTCGCATCAATAGAGAACACTTTCCGCTGTTTCTTGTTCTTCCTGACAATATCTGGACAGGTTTGTATCTTTTTCCGAGTATGTATGCCTCTGGAGTGTGCACGGACCAGTCCCGTTCCGCCATGGATCGGACTCCTTCGACTATTGCCCCCTGGGAGTGGGAGTATCACTGGGCAGTGTACTTTGACCACTGTAATACCCCAACTTTTCATTTGCCAAGGTCACAAGTGTGCTTTCTTCTGATTGCTTCGGAGAATCTCTAGGCAGTTACATAGAAATTAATGAAAGCAAAAGCACCCGTGTATCATGGATACCAAATTGGCAATTTTTTTCCGATGTGCTATGTTTGACCGAAAATTCATTGCTCCTCTGGGTTCTGTTCAAAGTCTATACATATGAATCCGGTGTGTGCAGCATCCTATCCCAGTGATTATATCTAAACCAACAGCCAAGGATCGGACTACTTCAACTATTACTACTTGTACTAGGACCAATCCTTTACCTCCTTTACTAATATATCAACTTACAAATTTCCTTGCATACTTTATCGATGACACAACTGTGCTTTTTTCTAATTTTGATTATTTATGGCAAACGAAATTTGGACATTTTTAGGCTGGGGCAATTTTGTTTTCTCAGATGTCCTGTGTTTGAATTTTCAACGCCTCTGGATTCTATCCGAAGTCTAAACATTTGCTTCCGGTGTGTCTAACATCCCAGTGTTCCCGCTTAACCGAACTACCAAGGATCGGACTATTTCGACTATTGCCTTCTGAGAGCGGGAGTACAACAGGGCAGTGTACTTGGAATAATCCTTTGCCTACTTTACTAAAATACCAACGTTTCAGTTTATGAATTTTGAAGTGGAATGCCGGACCATGGACAAAAAATAACAATTGGCTGAACTGGCCCAAAAATATCTAAATTTTAATTGGTATACAGGGCGTCCTTTTTAGATGGCCCGTCTGAATTTCTCTTGAACCAATGACGTTATTTAAAAAAAAAGTGTTTAATATTTTTTTTTTAGTCTAGTGTCAAATTTTTAATTTTTTTTGAGAAAAATTATCAGGGTACAGTGAAGAAGCAAATTATTGGAAGTAACAACGAAACAAACGAAATGCGGGGACTAGATTTAGATTTCCTTCTTATTTTCCTCACTTATACTGACATAAAATCGGAACCTTGCTGAAATAATCTCAAGGAAAAGAAATCTTGCTTTTCAACTGTTATAACAACCTTTAATTTGGATAGAATGTAGAATAGTTATGAATTTTTTAGAGGAACACTAGACATTAGCGAGAAAAAAGCCCCTGTCTAATCCAGCATAAACATTTCTATTGTTTTATTGATATAAAAATTCGAATTCAGCTCCTTTAGAAGTGCTTAAAAAAATCATTTATTTTCACAAAAAAAACTTTTTTCAAACTCATTTTTCTCCATGTGTCTTTTGGTTTTAGTAACTTCATATCTAATATCATTAAGCGATCCTGGCTTATTATTTTCTTACCGTAGGTTAAAAACATCGTCTAAAAATATAATTTTGCAATTAAGTTGTGAAATTTTAAGTGGATACGCGTTTCGGCATTTCGTTATCTTCAATGGGTCTGCGTGATTTTTTTCTTTTTTAAACAATTTTGTTAGATTTCATGAAAACTGTGCTTTCGTCTGATTGCTTCGGAGAACCTTCGAAGAAACTTGAAAAAAGGTCTCTTTAGAGGGTCGTAGGGGTGGGTGCGCTTTATCTTTGTTTAGTACCTTTGATGGATGAAAACACAGACTTAATCCACCAAAGACACCGATGAATAAAGATAACGCCAACACCTTTCATGACCTTATACACTCGAATTATCAATGCAGTAACCAAAACATTGGACGGCATAAAAGCATTTTCAAAATAGATAAGAAATTGAAAACGCTCGTTTTGATTGATTCACCTGAATATTTAGAGTTTTAAGAATTTCCTTTAACATAAAGAGAAATAAAGAATAGATAAACACAAAACTATGGGAAATATTTCAATCCCAAACATTTAGTCTAATCTAAAAGATCAAGGGATGATTCAAAATTTGCCCATTCGACCAAATTCGATTCAAAAAGTCGGATCGGAACTAAAGCTTCGGCTATGAGGACAATGTCCGGTAAGTTCACAAAATAACTCAGGCGAACGTACACAGAAAATCCATTTGGGACTTGACGTGGTCATACTTGAGTTGTTTGGTACAACCCAAAACAACCGCTGGAAAAGTTCAGGGCTATTTAATTCAATAGCCGAAAACGGTTGTTAGACAAACGTTGGGGAACTTCGACTTATAAAAATTGTCTTTTTTGGTGACAACAAAGTCAAAAAAATATTGATAAAAACATGTATATATATATAATATCGAATTAAATGAGTATGAATATTGCAAAAACCAAAGGCCGCATCCAATAAAGTAAGTCAAAAATGATATTGTACTAAAATTTGGATTTGTTTTAAGCACCCTTTAAACCCCTTAAATTCAAATGTTCATAACAAAAATAGACATTTTTTGGGAGCAATTATCATCTCCTTTCAAATTCGTTTTAAACAACATTCAAAGCCCTTAAATACAAATTTTTGTGGCAATCAAAAATTGGACATTTTTGAGCTTTTTTTAATAGGGTTTACCTACAGTGAAGTCATATCAGCCTCACTCACGGGCAAAAAAAATATTTCAAGGGGTTTTTAAGGTCTGGCTGGCTGGGTTGTCGATCTTATCACGGTGGACAGACAGAAGCCCTCTTATGATGGAAAATTCCTCGGGAAGACCTAACCTTCTAACCCTCTGGACTCAGATGCCTGGTGTCACGGTCCATGCTATCTATTTGGCCTGGCTGAGGGGCTGACTCTGACCAACAGTCTTTCTCGCAGACTATGGCTCTCACTCTGAAATTAACTCTTAACTGACGGTCTATAGTTTAGGCCCGTCTTATAGACTGGCACAGCCTCGGGTTACGAATCTTGGAGGGCGCGGATTCTGGAACCTTGCTTTCGATGCTATTTATACGACCTAGGTGGTGGTGGATTCTTGGTCTTTGGTGACGAGTCGGTGTATGTGCCTCGGGATGGTGGTAGGTCACTGGTCCTTCTTGACGAGCCTGTTAGGTGACATTGGATGGTAATGGATTTTTGGTACTTGCTGACGAGGCTATATGTGCGATCTGGTTGGTGGTGGATCCCTGGTCCTAGCTGACGAGGCTGTACATGCACCCTGGGTTGGTGGTGAATCCCAAGTCCTTGTTGACGAGTTGGTGTATGTGATCTGGGATAATGGTGAATCCCTGGTCTTTGCTGACGTACATCGTACAAAATTTTCTTCTGTCTTTCAATTGGTTACATCATTGGCACTAAGTGTCATCACTGCTCCCGGAGGACACATGAGAAACCAGCTTAAGCTGACGCTCTAGCTGCTAGGGGATTAAGACCAACGTCTTTCAAGGTGATTCTGCTAATGTGAAATAGCAGAGATGGCTTGTACAGAATGTCAGAAAGCTGGAATGCAAGTTTTCAAGGCTTGAAGGTCATGAGGACATTGTGTGACATGGTGGCTTCGTGATACCTCAAAGTTCTACTCTTTGTGTCCAAATAGGTCGAATTATTGTTTTAGGCTGATTTTGGTCCTAACAGTTTAGTGTTAGTTGTCTAATTCTTCATTCTTCAATTAGTTCATGTGTGGGTACTCCACGCCATTCTGATAGATAGTCCTAAGTATTTGACTTAAGTGAAAGTCGGTTCCTTTTGTAATATTAAGATAATAAATTAAAAATATGATCACTACCTAGAAAGAAGGAACGTTCCCTCATATTCTTCATGGTTTATTTTATTATAGCCTTCCTATAATCTATTAAAAACAAACAAAATAAACAATTTTCGATTTAAAAAAAAAATCGAACTACAATTTCTTTGACACGATGAAATAAAAAAAAGGCATAAAATAAATTTAAAAATCCCTTTGAGCTCGTACAAAGATACACCGTGGACTTCACCTGCACTGCATCTAAAGGATTAATTTAACAAAATAAAAAGATAAATGCAAGAGAAGTTCCATCAATATTTTGTACGATTTCCAACCAACCGCGTCAATTACAAAAAGTGATTTTTTGATTAACAAATAAATAAAAGAGGGCTGAAGATTGCACCTGCGCTCCTGGTTTTCTTGACTTATTCATAGGGAAGGAAGCGGACCGAATTTCCAAGAGACAGCAATTTCTCTTAAGGGAAATGTCCCAAAATCTAATGTAGTTCTCGGGGGTACGTATTCCAACGAAAAAGCTGATCAACGACTTTTAAATAAAATATATGGAAGATTGGGGGAGAAAAAATCCCTATGTTTCTTCAATGTGTAAGAGAGAGACAAAAAAGCATTTATCTGCAGTGCACGTAGGGTGAAATATATTCAACATAAAAGATCAGAGGAGAGTTTTTTATTATCATTCAAGTTGTGTAATTAAAGTTCATACAGGTACCCTTCCAACCGTAACATACATATACCCGCCTGCTCACCGCCAAGAATTTTAAAGAATGACATCATAGGAAATCATTACACAGTTTTGGGCTCAGGATTGATCCCTGGGCGACCTATGTTCCAAAGCTCGTACACAGTATGATACCATTTCTTGTCCCTCAGTTAACTGAAAAATTCTAAGGAAATAAGCCAGGGTATTGGACTACCACCGCTAAACGATATAATTTGGAGTTATGAAAGGTTAATTTGAAGTTATTTAATTATTTAAGAAATGGTTTTCTAAAAGCCCAATTATTTTATGCTTAAAAAAATAGCAAATATTCAGGAATGTTTTATTTTACAAGCTTATATGTCATACCATTTCCAAAGTATGCTTTAAAAAAAGGTTAATTAAAATAAAGTAAAAACGGTTAATTTGTAGTTATAAAAGGTTAATTTGAAATTATAAAACGTTAATTTCAAAGAAAAAAGGTTAGTTTGAAATAAAAAGGTTAATTTGAAGTTAAAAATAGTTCATTTATAATTTAAAAAAAGTTAATTTGAAGTTAAATATAGTTAATTTTAAATTAAAAAAGGTTAATTTGAGGTTAAAAAGGGTTGATTTGAAATGTAAAAAAGGTTATTTTGTAGTTAAAAAAGTTCAAGCTGAAGTAAAAAAGGGTTAATTTGAAGTTACAAATTGTTAATTTGTAATTTAAAGAAGATTGATTTTATGTTAAAAATGGTTAATTTGAAATTAAAAAATGTTAATTTGAAGTTAAAAACGGTAAATTTGATATTTAAAAAAGTTTATTGTGAAGTTAAAAATGGTTAATATGAAATGACAAAAGGTTATTTTCAAATTAAAAATGGTTCATTTGCTATTTAAAAACGGTTCATTTGATGTTAAATATAGTTAATTTTAAATTTAAAAAAGGTTAATTTGAAGTTAATAAGGATTGATTTGAAATGTAAAAAAAGTTATTGTTTAGTTAAAAGCGGTTTAATTTGAAGTTAAAAAAGGGTTAATTAGGAATAAAAAGGTTAATTTGAAGTTAAAAATGGTTAAGTTGTAATTTAAAGATGATTGATTTGAGGTTAAAAATGGTTAATTTGATATTAAAAAATGTTAATTTGAAGTTAAAAAAGGTTAATTTGTTATTTAAAACAGGTTATTGTGAAGTTAAAAACGGTTGGTTTTAGAAAAACATTTTCTTTATCATGCCAACGTTTCGACCTTTATTGAGATCATCTTCAGGGCTCATAGTGTTTGTTTTCTGCGTAATTTTGCCATTCTTGTGTGTCCTGTTGAGAGTTCCAGTGAGATATTGCTTTTTTATATTCATTTACATTGGATTTTGAAGGGGTGAGGAAGGAAGTCGGTATACAAAGGCATTTTTATATGAGGAGTCGGCTTCTTTGAGGTGAAAGGAGCCGACGATGAGAAAAACGTTGGTAATGGTTCGGCAAGATTATCCTTTCAGGATTATATATATAGACGAGGATAATTAGGGAAAGGAAAGCCAAATTGTTGAAAAATTAGACTATGTAGAAATGTTTGATGTGTGGAATGTGATGATTGTTTTATATGTTATATTTTATGTTTTGTGTGATGTGATGATGTTATGTACGATATATGTATGTTACCGCAGCTACGCCAATACCATTAATTAAATTAAATATCGATAACATACATGTAGCCCTCAGTTCTCAAATCGTCAAAGCTCCTTACTACGTCACTAACCTCACTACCCACAACGACCTCAACATTCCTTCTGTCAACGAACTGATCCGTTCCCGATTCCAAAAGTTTCACGTCAACCTCTCGATCCATCCTAACCCTCTGCTCCCATCCACGTCGCCTTAACAGTCTTCAAGACCGCCTTGGCCCTAATCGCTCACACAGAGTGCCAGCATTGATTGGTTTCTCATGGCGTGAGTCTTCAGAATGCAGCGCTGGCATAAGTGCTGTGACCGTGAGAAAAAACATAATGTGATCACATTTTAATATGTATAGGCTATAAAAACAGGGGTGAAAACAAACAGAGACGCTCTAAAGGAATTGTCAAATATAAATTATTTATCCGAGGAAAAATCCGTCTTTTTTAAATTCAGTGTTCCGACTGCGTTTTTTCAGAGAATAGTGAAGAATTTCCGACATAATTTCGCAGACGGATAAACAAATTTAAGTGCTCGGATGGTCTGAAGCAGGGAGATGTGTTATTTTAAGGTTTAAAGCGGGTTGCCATTCACTTCCTTACATGCTTTTAAGTTTTATTCTAATCTCATTAAGAAGACCTCTTTCCTCGCCATTTTAAATGCTTCAGAGAACAGCAATTTGTCCCGACCAATCCTTTCCTTCCTCCAGCCGGCGGATTCGGTGCGAGTTGTTCCTTTAACGACGCCGACTCTGAACCGAATGAACTTGCGAAAATTAAAGGAAATTTTAACTGTAGTTTCCTTCCAATATTTATCGGACAAGGATTGGCCCAAACTGGGACCAAATCCCTGAGAGAGTTTGTAGCCACTGCATAAAACAGAAACCGCAGCTGCAGCAATGACAGTTTCACTGTTGTCCATCACGACTGGTAGTAAGTTGAGGACTCGCACGGAACTTGGCAAATATCGCTGTTCGCGCATAAGTTGGCTGGTTGTAAGAGCTCCGCATGTGTGTATACATAGACATGCTATTTGGCGAATACCAAGACACTTGGCAAATGTTCGGCGGCAATCGGCATTCGGTGTATACCGCATGTCTGGAGCCACCTTAAGAGCGAAATAATTTTATATTTTTTTATAAAATCGCAAATGTATAGGAAATTTACTTAACTTGTTTATATATCATACCATCTCTTAAGTTTTTGGACGAAAGGGTTCATTTGAAGTTAAAAAGTTATTTTAAATTAAAAAGATGGATGTGATATAAAAAAGAGTTAATTTGACGATAAAAACGGTTAATTTTTTGAAAAAATTGTTCATTTTAAAGTAAAAGGCTAATTTGAAATTAAAAAAGGTTAATGTGGAGTTAAATGTAGCTACTTTGACGGAAAAGTGATAATTTGTTG
This sequence comes from Cimex lectularius, assembly GCF_000648675.2. Classification (NCBI taxonomy): domain Eukaryota; kingdom Metazoa; phylum Arthropoda; class Insecta; order Hemiptera; family Cimicidae; genus Cimex; species Cimex lectularius. Next base: position 39,911 of record NW_019392967.1, on the reverse strand, counting down.
GGAAAAGGATAATTTCAATTAAAAAATGTAATGTAATTTTTATGTAATTTGACTTTAAAATGATTAATTCGAAGTAACAGGGTTAATTTGATAGTAAAAAGTTAATGTGAAGTTAAAAATCGTTAATTTGACTGGAAAAAGGTTAATTTCAAATTAAAAATCGTTAATTTGACGGAAAGAAGGTTAATTTTAAATTAAAAATAGTTAATTTGACGGAAAAATGTGTATCTCGCCTTATTTAATACAATATTCCGTATTATTTTTTTATCATACGTAAAATTCGGATCGAATAATATAAAGTTATACTGTCTTGAAATACATGCAGAACCTAGTATTATTAAAAAATCAAGTTTCAACATATCAATATCGGTCATGCTACCAAAGTAGTACGTTGTTATTATTACTTCCTAACTTTCTGACGGTTATTTTACAATCCAACAGGAAGGCCGATATTTAGAAGTAAAAAAATAAATGTGGGTGTGGCCCAAGGGAGCAAACTAGGGCCAATATTTTACTTTCATATATCAGTGATTTTCTGAAAACGCGAAGCATAAAATTTGATTTAAAAGAAACAGCGGGCATATTACCCAAAAACCTTCAAAAGGTTAAAATGATTGAAAACTGTTTTCAAACAATTAAGCGATCGGTACAATTTTCTAACATTTTGCTTTTTGTGTTTTACATAACAATAATCATCACACAGCCTAAAAAGCAGTGTCAATGTTATCAAAATGTAACTTAATTAACTGACCGAAATATTTTCTGATTTCAACGTTGATTTTCAATTATCAAATGCACTGTTCATTAGGACCGACGAAAACAGCTAATTTTCAAAGTCAATTGTTTAAAAGTAGAGGGGCAACTCGTTCAAAAATTCCATTTAAATTAATTAAATGATTAAAAATTCTACCGGTTAATCTGTATAAATATGTGATGAAAGAGTTATCCGAGGTCTCGTGTACGTTTCGAAGAGATACATACTCATTCATGTGCCCTGTCATCGATTCTCGGTGCAGGCCAAGGCCCGTGGATTTTTTATGTAAAATTATCATAAGAAATTTTATTTTACACGTGCATAAAATTTATTAGTGCCTATAACATTCACAAATTACCTTTTTTCATCATGATATCCTGTTAACTTTAGATTATCATCCTGTGGAAACTAGCCCTCTTCATAGACTAACACTGACAAACTGATGGGGAATCAATACACTATGAACCGACTAAAACGTTATCAACACTTTCTTCACGATGACCGCTCTACCGAGTCTTCCTCGATCCGGTGACCCCCGATTGCATTGCTGGGCATAGTGTTGCTGTTGTGTCCGGGAGAGAAAAAAAACAAATATTCAAATATTTGTAATATGCATTAATATAGGTTTGTTCCTTCAAATTAAATTTTTTCATTTCAAAAATATCTCTTTTCAGCGAACTAATCTTTTTACTTTCCAATTAACACCTTTTTAATTTCAAATTAACCGTTTTAACTTAATATTACCCTTTTTAATTACAAACAACTCTCTTTAATTACAAAATCAACTCTTTTTAACTTCAAAATAACCCTTTTTTAAAGTGTGAAAAAATTTAGGTGATGTCGAAATATAAGCGTGTAAAGTAAAATTCCCGTGTATTTGAATTTTTTTATATAAAATAATTGGGCTCTTAAAATATCACATTAAAAATTGTATAGAGTAATTATTAAAATAATAAAAAATTCCGGTGTATTTGAATGCTTTTTAATCTAAAATATAGTTAGGCTCTTAAGAAATCACATTAAAAATTTTATAAAATAAAATATAAAAATTTAAAAAACATGAGATATTTATGTGTTTTTTATGGCCTGAAGAATCATAAGTTTTTATATTTTATTTAATATAATTTTAAATTTAATTTTAAGCTTAGAAGAGCATGTGAAAATTCAATGCAATTAAAATTAAAAATTATACAAAATTTCCTTGTTTTCCTGAACATTAATTGGGTAAAATTAACTATTTTTAATATGAAATTAATCGTTTTTCGCTCCAAATTAACCCCTTTGGCTTCATAATAACCCTCTTTAACTACAAATATATTTGCTTAAAAAGAATTAGTGAGTCAGTTGGGACTTTGATGAGTCTATGGGGTTATTATATCCTTCCACAAACCCACTCATACATACAAAAACACTCACACTTACAAATACATTCATACCAAGAAAACCTTTCAAACAATATAGCTTTATTTCCAAATTAACCCATTTTAACTTCAAATTAAATCTTTTTTATGCCAAATTACTCTTTTATAATTTCCAATTAACTATTTTTGATTTCAAATTATTCATTTCTTTAAGGCATTAAGAAAACTTCGGAGATGGTATGAAATGTAAGCATATAAAGTAAAATTCCTGTGTATTTGAATGTTTTTTTTAATGTAAAATATAAATAATTAGGCTCTTAAGAAATCACACTAAAAATTGTATAAAATAAAATATAAAAATTAAAAAAAATCCTTTTAATTTGAAAAGCTTGAAAAATTATGTTTTTTTTATGGTCTGAAGAATCATTAGTTTTATATTTAATGATATAAAAAAATATTTTTATTTTATCGTCTTCTAAGATCGCAATTATTTTATATTTAATTTTTTATTAATGTTGGAATTTTACTTCACGTTCTTACATTTCATACCAAACACCTCCTAGGTGTTTTTTTATGTTTTTGTTTGTATTGTTAGAAAACAAGCGGATTTCCTGTACGTCATGTTTTAAACGAGATGGCCCACGGGAGACAGATACAACATCATAATTCTATGTTAATTATGGTAATAATAATGATTATCAGCGTCTAGAGGGCACTCGGCGCGCGAATAAAGCCAGTGTTTATAAATAGCCTTGTAAAAAATACATATTTTTTTTCTTTCTCAAAAGTAAACCGGCCCATTTTAATATGGGAGACGTTTCATAGCATGGGAATTGCCTATTTTGTACAACTCTGCCAGTTTATTCCAATGTCGACTTGGAGTTTAACTTTAGGACGGCCGTTCTTGCCAGGTGTAACCGCTATGGAAACATTTTTGTGCCGTACAACCCAATTTACTTTTTGTCCGTTTTTGAGTTGATTTTAAAGGACTTAAATAGTCATGATTAGTAGGCAACAAATTTGGTAATTATTTTGTTTTTTAAATGTCGTACAGATTTTTTCTTCCTAAAAGAAAGGATTTCAAACAGTAATGTATTGCTGTATGAATTTCAAACATTCATAAAGATAATTTTACATTTAAAAGGCTGCAATTTCACTCTCTTAATGATGTCGAAAGGCCAAATTTACTGACCACTTCTTTGAAAATGGTTGAAAGAGGAGATATAAAATCCAAACAGTGGATTTGTATTGTCTACTGTCAGAAAAAAAGCTCAAATAAAATACGATTAACAAGGAAAACTTGCCAAAATCATGAAAGAGGGATGAGATCCAAAAAGGGAATCGAAACCACCAATTGTGGTTAATTGGGACTCGTTTCCCGGAAGATGTGGATCTCGTGTGAAAAATAACACTGTACAACTTGTCTAACATTCCCAGTTGGAACAATTTCAATCTAATAAAATTTGAGTTTATTCTTTTAATAGATGGTGGTAACTTATTAGAGTACCTATGTTTTTCTTTTTTTAAATTTTTATTGACTGTAAATATTCCTTTTTCCTTCTAATTAACCCATTTTAAATTCAAATTAACGCTTTCTATAAATCATTAAAAAAAACTTACGAGGTGGTACGAAAGCAGAAAAAGTAAAACCTTTGTGTCAAATTAACCCTTTTCCCCGACAAATTAACTCATTTTCAATTGACATTTACCCCTTTTTAACTTCCAATTAACGCTTTCTGTAAAGCATAAAAAACTTACGAGGTGGTATAAAATATAAGCAGACAAAGTAAAAAATTTCTGTCAAATTAACCCTTTTTCCGTCAAATTAACTCATTTCCAATTGATATTTACCCCTTTTTAACTTCCAATTAACACTTTCTTCAAAGCATTAAAAACTTACGAGATGGTAGTTTTATTATTTATTACGTTATTTTACGTTTATTTAAGCATGTTCACCTATTGATTAGAGGGTAGTGTTTCTTAATCATATTATAAAATAAGTAAAATAAATAATTTTCAAAAATTGAAATACATATTTTAGGTCTTGGTTAAAATGAAAAAGTTAGTGTCACGAGCGGGATTCGAACCTTAGATACTTATTAGTTACTAAACTTAGATAAAATGTATAATTAATTGAAATAATTAATACTGTCAATTATGACTAATTCTAAATAATAATTTTACATTAAAATGACATGATAAATTTTAGAAAATTATCAAATTGTCCTTTAGAAATTAATTCTATGGAAGTTGCTGGCCAGGCATAGCCTCTCGATTCTGCTTTGCGAATTAAATTTAATAATTTAATAATAGGAGATGATATAAAAGCATGTAAAGTAAAATTATTGTAAAAAAAATTCCTGAACTGATTTTATATCGTCTCCTAATTATTTTATGCTTTAAAGCAAGCGATAATTTGAAGTTAAAAAGTGTTAATGTCCATTGAAAATGACGTGACACTTTGCCTGCTTATATTACATACCATCTCGTTTTTTTTTGTTTTTTTTTTATATATAAAAAAGGGTTAATTTAACGTTTAAAAGGATTAATATAAAGTTAAAAAAGGTTAATTTCAAGTTAAAAGTAATTAATTTTACGGTAAAAATTAATATTAATGTAACAGCAAAACAAGGAAATTTTTTATAATTTTTAATATTAATCGTAATTTATTTTCATATAGCCTTTAAAGCCCAATTATTTTAAATAAAAATCATTTCTCAATTCTACAGGATTTTTTTTACATGCTCCTAATTTTTTTTAAAACTTTAAAGAAATGGTTAGTCTTAAATTAAAAGGGTTGTTTTGAAGTTAAAAAGGATTAATTTAAAGTTAAAAAGCCTAATTTGAAATCGAAAAACTAACTTGAATGTAAAAACTTTAGTTTGAATATAAAAAAAGGGTTAATTTGATGGAAAATAGCTATAGAGGTTCACGGAGATACAGAAATAGTGTGTTGTAAATTTCTCTGAAATAGGACCTGTAATAAAGTAACTATAAACGTTTTATTGATAGATGATATATATGGCCTCTTAGTCATACTGGTACTTTGAGCGCTATGGGAAATTTCTTCGAAAAAGTTTTTAAAAATTGTGTTTACTTTGTTTTGGACGAAGGAAGAAATAATAGCCAAAGTGCTAAATTGATTTCGTATTAAGAAAAATAAGAAACATCGACACCCCGAACCATTAGAGACTGGAAACCTCTTAAAGCCGGGATTACGCAACGGTTCAAAAAAGAGAATTTAGATGGAAGAAGAAGAAATAATTAAGCAGATGAAGTTAAAGGACGTTAAGTAGTTTTAGAAGGAGCGAAAAATCAAGAATGAAATGGTCTGACGCCACTTTTATCCCGATTCTGACGTACGAGGCTCTCTCCCGAGATCAATGATTGATGGTTGTTGTTAAGAAACTCGGAGTAGGTCATCATTTTCATCCAGAACCGCATCCCTAGCTTACAGTTCATTCCGTTTGTCTAATAAACATGATCGTCCGTTTTCGAATTTAGCGTGGATAAGAGAGACCCACGTCATAGGATTTAGTGATAAACAATATGTATTACGAAAGGGCCCCCATCCCTGTAAATTCGCGCTCCACTACTGAGAAATTGAGTGCTGTTATGTTATAGTCAATTATGGCCGATTCCGAACTTCGGTCAAAAGTAATTATAATAATTAAATTATATGATTGATATGAGAAAAATTGTAACTGAAAAAGAAGAGGACAAATATTTAAAGAAAATATAATCATATAATTTATTTGATAAAAATGAACAGAAATACTATAAAAAGGTAAAATAACCTTCTATTTATACTGGGAAATGAGGTAAATACAGGGCGTCAACACAATGTTATGAACATTTATTTTAAAAAAAGATATTTTTTTTAAGATTATTAAAATAAAATTTGGTAATCGACAGAATAAAAGCTTAAACTTCATTTTTACAATGACTGTGTCAAGTTTTTGTCTTGATTTATAATGTAATCATTTGATTTTTTTATTTGTGTAATATTTAGTGACCTTAATTAATGATTATATAATGATCGAGAGATGCGGTCTGGTGTGAGTAGCTTAGAAAAACAAACACTTTGGGTGAGTACAAATACTCTGATTAAGCCTAAAAGTTGTGTATTATGTACATCATTGTATAAATTCATATTAATAACTTATACGTATTTGTATAATTTAAACAATGGTTATAAATCCCCGGCCCTGAAGATGATCTCAATAAAGATCGAAACGTTGGCACAATAAAGAACATGTTTTTCTAACATACATCACACCAGACCACATCTCACGATCATTAAAAAAACATTATTATTATTAAATCCATTATGTTTAGTGATCTTTTGACCAAATTACTTCTTTCAATTTCTTAATCTTTTTATGTAAGGTTTTGGTTGAAATGAAAAAGTTAGTGTCACGGGCGGGATTCGAACCCACGACCTTCGGCTAAATACGCTGCTGCTCTAACCTACTTGAGCTATCGTGACTTCGATCCACTCGGACACTTCATATGTCGCCGAGAAACGAATCCTGATTACACGATATTTGAAAAATGGAAAAAGAATGAAAATTCGATAGGTTGTAGGTTGAGATGGGGAGTTGGTGTCCGAGTATATATATTCCAGTGAGGTTATTCTCGCTAATAAATACAATTATACAAAACAAAACTTTTCATATTAGGTAAAAAAATTGGCGAGCCCGTTGCGCCTTTGTTATAAATATATTCATACAAGAAAACCTAAATATAGCTTTTTTCCGTCAAATTAACCCATTTTAACGCCAAATTAACCTATTTTAATTTCAAATTAAATCTTTTAAATGTCAAATTAACTCTTTTTAATTTCAAATTAACCAGTTCTTTAAAGCATTAAAGCATTTAAAACATTGGGGATGATATTAAATGTAAGTATGTAAAGTAAAATTCCAGTATATTTGCAAATTTTAGAAAAAAATAAAATAATTGGGATTTCCAGACCATATGAATATTATTTACAAATAAAATTAAAAGTAATTATTATTAAAGTAATTTAATTATAAAAACAAAAGGTTCCTCTAATAATTGTTTTTTTTTAATATAAATTATTATTTTATATTTTTCAAAAATTCACAAATATACAGGGATTTTCCTTTACATGCTTATATTTCATACCATCTCCTAAAATATTTAATGCTTTAAAGAAAGGGTTAATTTGAAATTAACAAAGGCTCATTTGAAGTTAACAATGGTTAATTTGTAGTTAAAGAGTGTTAATTTGTCATTAATTAGGTAAAACGGTTCATTTGGTGCGAAAAAGGGTTAATTTCAATTTAAACGAGTTAATCTGATGGAAAAAGCGATAAATATAGATTCATCATAAACGAGTAAAATTAAAGGACTTAAGTTTAGGCTTTGAAGCTATACACAATTCTATAAACACGTAAACCCAAAAATTGTATATGTATCTGCAGCAGTCACTAAAATAGCGCGTTGTGTCTTATATCCTACAAATTTTTTCTGACTTTCCTCGACCACATTACTGACACCACGATCAACTCCTGGTAGGTTATCTTGAGGAACCAGGCTAGACTGATTCTGGGGATGGGAGATGACGATGATGTTGATACAAGCAGAGGTTTGGCATTCAACAAGCAAGTTTCAAACTATTAACTATAAACGGAAAAAGGGGAAGAAAAAATAATGAGCGTTATTGGGAGATTAGGGTGTTTCCATGAGGTTAAATTAGTTTCTAATTCAATTTTGCTTTTATTTTTTCATTTAGCGTAGTACTATGTATCCAATAAGTAACGATTGAAGATAAGAAAGACGGAAAGTTGTATGAAGAAATACGGACGCGCTAAGACATCGATAGGCGTCGGAGAAGGTGATAAAGTTGGTCAAGTCAGCCCAACTCCTAACATTGTTTTGGCTTTGTTTATGTTGGTTTACAACTTTATAAGTTTTCCTCTTTTTAGCGTCCTGCGTATTTTACATAGGGGAAAGAAACTTTTCTACGCTGAAGACTGTTCAACACTCAACCAGTGCACCTTGTGGAAACAATTCGAGATAGTTTCCTATCCGAATGCAAATCTAAGACAGGTGAGCATTGTTCAACGAGGGACTTGATATTAACGAGACTGTTGAAGAATTTTCGGCCTTTTCCTAATGATGAAGAATAATAACTTTCCGTCCGAATAAATTTATTTTTGTTCGAAACGGAATTACACCGGTGTCGTTAAATTGCAATCTCACAGTACAACAAAAGACGCGTGTTGTTATGAATCCATTGTTATCGATCAAACGTATCGTACAAATCATTTTTCAAAAGCTAGCAATACTCAACTACAGGTTTTTTTAAATTAATTAATTAATTTTTTATTTTTTTTAATCAACCCTATGTTTTTTGCTAAGTAAATATATATATGCTAAATAAAGTACGTCGTTTTAGATTTTTAAAATCATTGAAATCGGTGAAGTACAACGTTTTTTAAAATAGTATTTAATTTGAGAACTTCTGAAAATATAAAATAGTTGGGCTCATACATAAATGACATGAAAATTAGTTAAAATAAGACTGTAGGGGGGCGTCCGCGTCCGCAACGGTTTAGGCGGTTGACACGGTTCTCATCACTGTAAGGTAAAAGGTACCGGGTTCCAATCCATCGGCCCTGCATTCGAACCCGACATACTTACAAATGGGCACCCTGTTCTGCTGTTGCGAACCCTCGTTAAAAAAACTGCACAACACATTCCTTCGTCAATCACCTGTCAAAATGAAAAAACATTTTTAAAAAATATGTCCAAAATCTTGTGGATAACCGAAATCTTCGATAACCGGCTTTAGAAAATGGATCAATTTTTTTAAATAGGCTTTGGACAAGTTACATTCCTTTTCATTCGGTATGTGCACTGTTATATTTATTAGATATGAGAAAATGTTATATTTATTGGCTATGTGTAATTGTTACAATATATGTGTTAAATGTGTACAGTTGTTATATTTATGGAATAATTAATTAAAATATTATTGTTAAGTGATGTTGATTTGACCATACATGGACGTATACAGTGCGATTGTCTAGTGGAAAATACGCCTTAGTATTATTACATTAGGGGTATTCACGATCTTTGTGTTAACCTTGTTAACGCTGTTAGGTCCTGTTAGATCGAGAAAAATGATAACGTAGACTTGTAAGAATCGGCTAGTTAACATTGCTCGCTTTAACAGGCCAGGGCCAATGTTAGATGTTAGGTCGTGTAGTCACATGGCTAGCCGTTGGGGGTAGGTAACCAACATGGCAGCCATGAATTTAACAGCTGTTTTTTGTATACACGAATTTTTATTCTTAAATACGCATCAATTAAATGAGACCAATACAATATTTTGTTAATTTCTGACCTGTCCTTATACTCTCATTCATAATAGATATATCCCCTATCCCAGGGGTGCTCAAACTTGAACTGCTGGCGATCTCCCTCAATATTTTTAGACTACTTACGATCGACTCTGAGAGGCTGCAATTGTGTGTGATGCAGGGTTGTCGTACATACACGATACACCCTACCTACCTAGGTAGGGTGTACCGTAGCATATATAGATATTAGCTTTCTGCACAATACAGGTACATCAGGGGTGCTCAAACTTGAACTGCTGGCGATCTACCTCAATATTTTTAGACTACTTACGATCGACTCTGAGAGGCTGCAAGTGTGTGTGATGCAGGGTTGTCGTACATACACGATACACCCTACCTACCTAGGTAGGGTGTACCGTAGCATATATAGATATTAGCTTTCTGCACAATATAGGTACATTATTTTAGTCAAGGTTTGGGTTAGGTTTAGTTAGGTTCTTCTCTACAATATCAATGAAAAAACTCATAGTTATTCAAAATTGCGAGTTTATTGGTTGTTACAAAACAAAAGAGTTACATATGGTGTTA